>NC_047127.1:18252481-18444981 GCF_009829125.3 Periophthalmus magnuspinnatus | reverse complement strand
TTGGGAATATGGGGTCGGGGGCCATTTAATAAGGTCTGTCCAGTCCCTGTATGTGCGGAGCAGGAGCTGTGTTCGCAATGCCGGCAGTAAAGTCAGACCTGTTCCCGGTGCATGTTGGACCAGGGCTGCCCTTTCTCACCGGTTCTCTTCATTGTTTTTATGGACAGAATTTCTAGGCGCAAGTGGAGGAGTTCAAGTATCTCAGGGTCTTGTTCACAAATGAAGGAAGGATGAGATTGACAAGCGGATCGGTGCAGCATCTGCAGTGATGCAGTTGCTGTATCAGACTGTTGTGGTAAAGTAGGAACTGAGTTGAAAGCCAAAGCTCTTGATTTACCGGTCAATCTACAGTCCTACCCTCATCTATGGTCATGAGCTTTGTGTAATGAAAGGACAAGATCGCAGATACAAGTGGCCGAGATGGGTTTCCTCCGCAGGAACTCTGTAACATGGGAGGAGCTCGAAGTAGAGCCACTGCTCCTCCACGTCGAGAGGAGCAGCTGAGGTGGCTCGGGCATTTGTTCAGGATGCCTCCTGGACGCCTCCCTAGGGAGGTGTTCCAGGCATGTCCCACCGGGAGGAGGCCCAGGGAAGACCCAGGCCACAGTGGAGTGACTATGTCTCCTGGGAATGCATTGGATTCCACCAGAGGAGCTGGAGGAAGTGTCTGGGGTGAGGGAAGTCTGGGAGTCCTTGCCTAGACTGCTGCCCCCACGACCCAGCCCCGGATAAGAAGAAGAAAATGGATGGATTTTCAACCAAAAGGTGAGACTAATTAACTGAAAAACTGTTGGCTAATGCTAGCTAGCTTGTGACTGTGATGTTATTTGAGATGGACTTGTTCAACAGCACAAATCAGATCACCTGCTGTAGTTCCGTTTAATGGTCAGATTGTGCTAAAACAAAGCTGAAATTTAAGTCTAACTTGAGTAACAGAGCTTCAGACAGAGCAGTGCCACCGGTTAGATTCACACCCCCAGGGAATGATGATGACATCCACAGCAAAGTATCAGTTGACCTCTGTAGCTAGTGTAATAATAATAAGAGTGCATAATGATGTCCCATTGACAGTGACATAGCATTGACCTTGTTTATTAGCGGTTAGCTCGCGCTCAGAGCCACGTCTCTGATGCGTTCCTCAGGCCTGTACCTGGAGGCACCTGTTTCATACATTTGGCTGCAGTTTCGGGCATCTGTTTTGGGTGTGTCATTCCAGTGGTCTCTGCTTTGCTCATTATCCCCCCACCCTCTGATGCAACAGCACATCGCCAACGGCAACCACATCAGACATTTTGTGCCTCATATTAGTGCATCAAATAGAGTAATGATAATGATATTCAAATGATCATAATCACTGAAATTATTTAGGTAATCCTCTGAATTTTTCTTTTACCGTGTTAGTTGTTTTCTTGTTTTTTTTTGTTTGTTTTTTTTACTTTGTGATATCAGTGGAACATTCCAAGCAATATCTTCATGGAGATATGGTTTGTCTCCATGGAGATAAGATTGCATTGCCTGGAATGTTCCACATTATGACTTTAATAGCAAGAGTAATCACAGTCAAAATCTTCATCTGAATGATGGAAAATGTCACAAAAATGGAAATTATTTTGGTAAAACATTGGCTATGGAGAAAGATAAGTTTACACACACCCCCAAAAAATTACGTAGTGTACCTTTAATGTCCCTATGTGTCAGATGCCCTCCCTGTGTCTTCATTGGATCTTATTCTTTGTAAAAGCTGCTAACCCTGTACTTTAGACTTCTACAAACATGTTCTGAAATAAACTGGATACTTGGATTGGTTAAAAGTTCAGATTTTAGTCCGTCAGATGTTTTTAAAATGTTTTATCCTGAGGTCCTGATGTGCTGTGATCCTGTGGTCCTGTGTTTGTGTGGCCCTGAGGTCCCGTGGTACTGTGGTCTTGTGGTCCTGAGGTCCTGAGGTCCTGTGGTCTTGTGGTCCTGTGATACTGTGGTGCTGTGGTCCTGAGGTCCTGTGGTCCTGAGGTACTGTGGTCCTGAGGTCCTGTGGTCTTGTGGTCCTGAGGTCCTGTGGTACTGTGGTCCTGAGGTCCTGTGGTGCTGTGGTCTTGTGGTCCTGAGGTCCTGTGGTACTGTGGTCTTGTGGTCCTGAGGTCCTGTGGTCTTGTGGTCCTGTGGTCTTGTGGTCCTGAGGTCCTGTGGTCCTAAGGTTCTGTGGTACTGTGGTCCTGAGGTCTTGTGGTCCTGAGGTCCTGTGGTCTTGTGGTCCTGTGGTCTTGTGGTCCTGAGGTCCTGTGGTCCTATGGTCCTGAGGTCCTGTGGTCCTGAGGTCCTGTGGTCTTGTGGTGCTGTGGTCCTGTGGTGCTGGGGTCCTTAGGTCCTGTGGTGCTGTGGTCCTGAGGTCTTGTGGTCCTGTGGTACTGAGGTCCTGTGGTCTTGTGGTCCTGAGGTCCTGTAGTACTGTGGTCCTGAGGTCCTGTGGTCTTGTGGTCCTGTGGTCTTGAGGTCCTGTGGTCCTGTGGTCCTGAGGTCCTGTGGTCCTGTGGTCCTGAGGTCCTGTGGTCCTGTGGTCCTGTGGTACTGTGGTCCTGAGGTACTGTGGTCCTGTGGTCCTGAGGTCCTGTGGTGCTGTGGTCTTGTGGTCCTGAGGTCCTGTGGTACTGTGGTCTTGTGGTCCTGAGGTCCTGTGGTCTTGTGGTCCTGTGGTCTTGTGGTCCTGAGGTCCTGTGGTCCTGAGGTCCTGTGGTGCTGTGGTCCTAAGGTCCTGTGGTACTGTGGTCCTGAGGTCTTGTGGTCCTGAGGTCCTGTGGTCTTGTGGTCCTGTGGTCTTGTGGTCCTGAGGTCCTGTGGTCTTGTGGTCCTGTGGTCCTGTGGTCCTGAGGTCCTGTGGTCCTGAGGTCCTGTGGTCTTGTGGTGCTGTGGTCCTGTGGTGCTGGGGTCCTTAGGTCCTGTGGTGCTGTGGTCCTGAGGTCTTGTGGTCCTGTGGTACTGAGGTCCTGTGGTCTTGTGGTCCTGAGGTCCTGTGGTCTTGTGGTCCTGTGGTCTTGTGGTCCTGTGGTCTTGTGGTCCTGTGGTCTTGAGGTCCTGTGGTCCTGAGGTCCTGTGGTCCTGTGGTCCTGAGGTCCTGTGGTCCTGTGGTCCTGAGGTCCTGTGGTCCTGTGGTCCTGTGGTACTGTGGTCCTGAGGTACTGTGGTCCTGTGGTCCTGTGGTCCTGAGGTCCTGTGTTCATGCGGTCCTGAGATCCTATAGTGTTGTGGACATAGAGGCCTGAGGGCAGGAGACAGTTTAAAGGAAATCCATGAGACAGTTTGTGATGTTACAAACAGCTGGACAAACAGTCTCAGTGTTACATCACAGTCTGACTCTTCTGGAGTGTCATGTCTCTGAACAGAATACATTTTAAAGCCACATTATGTCACTTTTTCACTGAAAGACTTTACTTCATAGACACAATGTTTAAATGTGTACAAGTGAAGTCCTCAGTGCTCTCAGTGTCTGTTGTGTTTTGTGTAGAATTATAATCTGAAAGGCCTCTTCATTTGCGCCACCCACTGCATATATTAAACACGTTTACACTTTAACCAACAGCGGCTCATGGGGCGAACAGTGGCTCACAGGTGACAGCGGCTCACGGGGTGACAGCGGCTCACGGGGTGACAGCGGCTCACGGGGTGACAGCGGCTCACGGGGTGACAGCGGGTCACAGGTGACAGCGGCTCACAGGTGACAGCGGCTCACAGGTGACAGCGGCTCAAAGGTGAAAGCGGCTCAAAGGTGACAGCGGCTCACAGGTGACAGCGGCTCACAGGTGACAGCGGCTCACAGGTGACAGCGGCTCACAGGTGACAGCGATGGTGTCTGTGTACTCTGGTGTATAAACATATGTGTGAAACTAAAATTGCAAAGTGTTTTTAAATAAATGACTCCAGAGACTGTGCTCAGGTTGAGCTAACAGAGATGCTAATAAACAAACAAACATGATGCTAATAAACACACAAACATGATGCTAATTTGACCATGTTATAATGTTATTTCCTCATTAAAACAAATTACAATTTGTTTCGTTCACACACATTTTAGTCATCAAGGTGCACTATGCAACTTTGCTGATGGAGAGTTTGCTACCTGCTTGTTTCCATGGAGATGTTATTGCTTTGCTTGTAATGCTCCACTGTATGGGATTAGTGGCATTGAAAAGTACAAAAAATAAATCCAAAAATAAAATGGTAAAAGAAAAATTCAACTGGACAAAAAGTTGTAAGAGTGAAGACATGGCTGCTTATCCACGTGTCTTCACTCGTCTTTTACTGTGGATCAGATCTAGACGACTGAGGAATAAAACAAACAAATAAAATATATTAAATGAAAGTGAAAATCAGTGAAAAGCCAAAGTGTGGAACATTCTACGCAGAGGTATAAGATCGCCATCTTTAAAGATCCCACTGTATACACTTCCCACTCTCTCTACTTTTTGTCCAGTTGACAGATTTTACTTTTGGCTTTTACTTCCATTGTACAGCTCAAACAGCTCAGCTCCACCTTATGAAGTCATCAGGTAATAATCCAGGAAGAGCTCCACTGTGTTTTTACAATGTACCTTCTTTACTCCATCACCATCAAGGAGGTAAACATGTTCAAATCGAATAAGACTTTTACTGCTAACCATAATGCTGATTTATTCTTAATGACAAAAACACTGGACATGATGGACAAGTTGTTCATGTTATAATTTTATGTTTTATCCAACCAGAAAGCAGAATGAGCCTCACATGACTCTCTCATTTGGTTTTCCAGGTTCAATGTTGAAATCCAGTTGTTTTAAACAGAGCCAGCACAGCCTATAAAGTGACTAAGCACCTGCTTAGGGCTCCGAGGCCACCAGAGGGCCCCCAAGAGCCCATACATTTATATTGAAAATAATATAATACTGAATATCAAGTTTTATAGGGCACAGGGCTTGTGTGTTTACAGCGGCCTACATTTTTTTATATCTATAGTAGCAAAATATCTGCTGGTGTTACATTTGTTTTTGAGCTGGGCAGAGGTGAGGACAGCTATGTGTTTACAGTGGTCCCTGGGTTACGTTCGAAAAAATAACCCGCAATAGACAAAATCTGCTATTTTTTTAAAAAATTATTCTGGTTTTTTGCTGTCAAACCCCTCACCACACACTTTATACACTTTTCTCACACAGGCATAAACATTTTCTCACATTTCTCTCTCGTTTAAACTCTCTCAAAGTTCAAACCTTTGTCGGTGCAGAATGTTTCATCGACATTGTGGGTTTTGTCGGGGAGAAAACTTGCAAACATACAGCACTTCAGAGTCACACTGCGATCCAACATTTATGTAAATTTGTCTGAACACATTCTGTACTGTACAGGAGACACGGCACGGAGGAGACTGATGGATAATACAGTCCCTTAGCCAATCAGGACGCAGAACACAATACACGTTCAAACACTGTAAAAAAAAAACCTAAATGCAAAATTGCACTGAAAAAATCTGCAAAACAGCGAGACTGCGAAAGATGAAACAAATCTCTGATCTGATTGGTCACTATGTAAACCCCAGCACCTGCAGCCATCATGACTCAGTGCTAATGCAGCCTGTGCAGCTCAGTGAATGAATTGTGGAGGTTGTTTCACATGAGGCCTCTTCACACACTGACAGTGAGACACACATGTACTGTATGTGTCTCTGCAGGTGAATGCTCTGGACACACAGGCTCGGATGGGACTGTAGCTTTTAACTTTATAGAAGTGTATAAGTGGAGAAAACAAATAAATCAACTGCAATAAACTAAATAAACCACACAAAGTCTGTCCTACAATGAATAAAAATATTCAGATATTAGTAAACAAAGTGTGAACGTGCTCATAAAGTCAGACAGAGAGAGGATTCAAGAAAAAGACTTTGAAAAAACTCACTGGCCTACTTTCACTCTCTGCTCCTTTATGCCCCCTGGGGTTGGCTTACATGTACTACAGCAGCATTTCCACTCCAACGTGCAATTACTCACACGTCTCCCAGGTGGCGTAGTGAGCCCATGCGCGCTGCTTTAGAAGGGTACTACAGTTTGAAGGAATGACTGCAGGGGGAGTAGTTTAGCTGTGGAACAATGGTCACTTTGAATAGAAGCATGTGTACTACTGATGAAGTAACTTTACTGCACTGAATACAATGAACACGTAGAGGTACTTTATACTCTGGATTCACATTAGTTTTGATACAGCCTATAGTTAGTCTAGTGTACTGTACTGTGACCTTAAACTAACGTTTTAAGGTTCGACTTTTGTGGAGAGAGGTAGTAGTAGTAGTAGTTAGTAGTAGAAGTAGTAGTAGTAGTAGTAGTAATAGCAGTAGCATTAGTAACACCAGCCGCAGCAGTAGTAGTAGTGTAGCAGCAACACCAGTCATTGTCTTATGCAGACAGACATTTGACAGTAGTAGTTGTGGATGTATAGCTGCAGTAGTAGTAGTTGTGGATGTATAGCTGCAGTAGTAGTAGTAGTAGTTGTGGATGTATAGCTGCAGTAGTAGTAGTAGTAGTTGTGGATGTATAGCTGCAGTAGTAGTAGTTGTGGATGTATAGCTGCAGTAGTAGTAGTAGTAGTTGTGGATGTATAGCTGCAGTAGTAGTAGTAGTTGTGGATGTATAGCTGCAGCAGTAGTAGTAGTAGTAGTTGTGGATGTATAGCTGCAGTAGTAGTAGTAGTAGTTGAGGATGTATAGCTGCAGTAGTAGTAGTTGTGGATGTATAGCTGCAGTAGTAGTAGTAGTAGTTGTGGATGTATAGCTGCAGTAGTAGTAGTAGTAGTTGTGGATGTATAGCTGCAGTAGTAGTAGTAGTTGTGGTTGTATAGCTGCAGTAGTAGTAGTAGTAGTTGTGGATGTATAGCTGCAGTAGTAGTAGTAGTTGTGGATGTATAGCTGCAGTAGTAGTAGTAGTAGTTGTGGATGTATAGCTGCAGTAGTAGTAGTAGTAGTTGTGGATGTATAGCTGCAGTAGTAGTAGTAGTAGTAGTTGTGGATGTATAGCTGCAGTAGTAGTAGTAGTAGTAGTAGTTGTGGATGTATAGCTGCAGTAGTAGTAGTAGTAGTAGTAGTTGTGGATGTAAAGCTGCAGTAGTAGTAGTAGTAGTAGTTGTGGATGTATAGCTGCAGTAGTAGTAGTAGCAGTAGTAGTTGTGGATGTACAGCTGCAGTAGTAGTAGTAGTAGTTGTGGATGTATAGCTGCAGTAGTAGTAGTAGTAGTTGTGGATGTATAGCTGCAGTAGTAGTAGTAGTTGTGGATGTATAGCTGCAGTAGTAGTAGTAGTAGTTGTGGATGTATAGCTGCAGTAGTAGTAGTAGTAGTAGTTGTGGATGTATAGCTGCAGTAGTAGTAGTAGTAGTAGTTGTGGATGTATAGCTGCAGTAGTAGTAGTAGTAGTAGTAGTTGTGGATGTATAGCTGCAGTAGTAGTAGTAGTAGTAGTAGTAGTAGTAGTAGTTGTGGATGTATAGCTGCAGTAGTAGTAGTAGTAGTAGTAGTTGTGGATGTATAGCTGCAGTAGTAGTAGTAGTAGTAGTAGTTGTGGATGTATAGCTGCAGTAGTAGTAGTAGTAGTAGTAGTTGTGGATGTATAGCTGCAGTAGTAGTAGTAGTAGTAGTAGTAGTAGTTGTGGATGTATAGCTGCAGTAGTAGTAGTAGTAGTAGTAGTTGTGGATGTATAGCTGCAGTAGAAGTAGTAGTAGTAGTAGTTGTGGATGTATAGCTGCAGTAGTAGTAGTAGTAGTTGTGGATGTATAGCTGCAGTAGTAGTAGTAGTAGTTGTGGATGTATAGCTGCAGTAGTAGTAGTAGTAGTAGTAGTTGTGGATGTATAGCTGCAGTAGTAGTAGTAGTAGTAGTAGTAGTTGTGGATGTATAGCTGCAGTAGTAGTAGTAGTAGTAGTAGTAGTAGTTGTGGATGTATAGCTGCAGTAGTAGTAGTAGTAGTAGTTGTGGATGTATAGCTGCAGTAGTAGTAGTAGTAGTTGTTGTGGATGTATAGCTGCAGTAGTAGTAGTAGTAGTAGTAGTTGTGGATGTATAGCTGCAGTAGTAGTAGTAGTAGTAGTAGTAGTTGTTGTGGATGTATAGCTGCAGTAGTAGTAGTAGTAGTAGTTGTGGATGTATAGCTGCAGTAGTAGTAGTAGTAGTAGTAGTTGTGGATGTATAGCTGCAGTAGTAGTAGTAGTAGTAGTTGTGGATGTATAGCTGCAGTAGTAGTAGTAGTAGTAGTAGTTGTGGATGTATAGCTGCAGTAGTAGTAGTAGTAGTAGTTGTGGATGTATAGCTGCAGTAGTAGATGTAGTAGTAGTTGTGGATGTATAGCTGCGCCTGCAGCTGTGTCTGAGGCCGGAGCCAAAACGGCCCCTCAGGTCCCATAAGTACTCCAGGAATCTACTGTACTAGAAATACCACTGTCTACTGTTACTGCGTTCTCCCTGTGTGACTGGTGCAGAGTCATTGCCCTGCCTCTCTTAGGACTGCTAAAAGTATCGGAAATACTAACGCAGATACTAATCAATCCTAAAACTAGTATCAAAACTAGATCCTCATTTTTCACAGGTATGGATACTTAAAAAGTCTCATTGACAGATATGAGTCTTCCTCTTTCCTCTTCTCTTCCTCCCTCCTCTCTCTTTCTCCCCATTCTTTTACCTCCTTCCTCTCCCACTAATCCTCCCCTTTGTCTCCTCCTCCCTTTCTCTCTCATCTCCTCTTTTCTCTCATCTTTCCTCCTCTTACTCCCTCTCTCCATTCCTTTACCCTCTCTCCTCCTCCCCTCTCTCCTTCCTCTCCCCTTCCTCTTCTTATGAGCAAGTATAAGAGTGGTTGTCCTGTCTCCTCCCTGTCACCAGGAGGTTGTGGGTTAAACTTCTGATCTGAGTGGAGTGTGTATGTACTCTCTGAGTGGCAGAGTGGTTATTCTGTCTCTCTTTCTCATAGTGATGGTTGCCAGTCACTGTGATAACCCCACATCCTTCCTTTCCTCTCCTCTTTTTTCTTCTTATCTCTGGACTATTTCCTTTTGCGTATCTTCAGACAGTACGCTCCAGCTTTGAACCTGGAAACCTCTCTTCTCAGCTCTTGAGTTTAAAATAAGTCCACTGTGTGCTTCCTGCATCTCATTATAAAGCATTTTATTGTTCAAGGATCAGGAAGTGTGCAGTTAGCATGCTAATTGTAGTTAGCTTTACATTCACCCTCTAGGGATCCTCTAACTGTGAGTTAATTTCAATTTGAACAATCTAAAAATTAAGGAAATGTTGCAGTAGTAGCAGTAGTAGTTGCAGTAGTAATAGTAATAGCAGTAGTAATTGTGGTATTACTTGTAGTAGTGGTACTAGCAAATTTGTGTCAGGTGGCATCATCCCCCTTTGCTCCGTGTTCTCAGCAGTAGTATTTGCAGTCATAGTAGTACTAGTAGTTGTAGTAGTAGTAGTTGTAGTTGTAGATGTAGCATTATTTGTAGTTATTGTTTTAGTAGTTGTAGCAGCAGTAGTAGTGGTAGTAGTAGTCGCTCATTTGTGTATGGTGTCATCATCCCTTTACATGCTTTGTGTTTATTGTGGTTGATTCCTGCTTACAGTTTTGTGCCTGATTACAGTTAGTAGTAGTAGTAGTAGTAGTAGTAGTAGTAGTAGTAGTAGTAATAGTAGTATTAGTGGTGGTAGTGGTAGGAATAGTAATAGTAGTAGTAGTAGTTTTGTGGTTAGACACAGAGCCGTCTTTGTCCAGTGTGACCACATCACTCATATATGACATCACCCTTTCTGAGGTCTGACCCTCCCAGGCCACTGTACTTCAAATACTGCACTGGTGGGTTTCAGATGATACAATGTGATGAGGTCAGACTCCCAGATGGAGGCAAGAGGCAGATTTTCCTTTTGATTACACTGTACTTTACCCTGAAATACTCACTGTACTTTAATACTCGTGTACTCTACTATGAAATTCTCACTGTACTTTAATACTCGTGTACTCTACTATGAAATGCTCACTGTAATTCACTATGAAATATTCACTGTACTTTGCCCTGAATTGCTCACTGTACTTTATCCTAAAATACTCAATTTACTTTACCCTGAAATACTCACTGTACTTTAATACTCCAGCAATTTACCATGAAATACTCTGCTCTTCACCCTATCTCTCTCTAAGGGAGCATCCAGCCACCCTGCGGAGGAAGCCCATTTCGGCCGCTTGTATCCGCGATCTTGTCCTTTTGTTTTGCACCTATGGTCATTACCATGACCATAGGTGCAAAACAAAAGGACAAGATCGCGGAGGGTAGGAACTCACTGTACTTTTATACTCCTGTATTGAATCCTGTAAATCAAAAGCTTTGCTTTCAAGTCAGTTCCTTCTTTACCACGACATTCCGATACAGGGACCGCATCACTGCAGATGCTGCACCGATCCGCTTGTCAATCTCACGCTCCATCCGTCCCTCACTTGTCAACAAGACCCCGAGATACTTGAACTCCTCCACGTGAGGCAGAGACTCCCCACCCACCGGAAGAGGGAAAGCCACCTTTTTCTGGTCAAGAACCATGGCCTTGAATATGGAGGAGCTGATTCTCATCCCAGCCACTTCACAATTGGCTGCAAACCGCCCCAGTGCCTGCTGCAGGTCTTGGCTCGAAGAAGCCATCAGGACAACATCATCCACAAACAGCAGAGATCCTGTGGTTCCTGAACCAGACCCCCTCCAGCCCCTGACTGCACCCAGAAATTCTCTCCGTAAATACAATGAAGAGAACCGGTGACAAAGGGCAGCCCTGGAGGAGTCCAACATGCACCGGGAACAGGTCTGACTTACTTACTGCAATGAGAACACAGCTCCTGCTCTGGTCATACAGGGACTGAGCAGCCCTTAGCAAAGGGCCCTGGACCCCATATTCCCAGAGCACCCACCTAAGGACACCATGAGGGACACGGTCGAATGCCTTCTCCAGATCCACAAAGCACATGTGGACTGTGGCAAACTCCCATGAACTCTTGAGCACCCCATGGAGAGCGTAGAGGGCCCAGTGTTCCGCGACCAGGATGAAAACCGCACTTCTCCTCCTGAATCCGAAGTTCGACTATCGGATGGATTCTCCTCTCCAGTACCCTGAAATAGACCTTACCAGGAAGGCTGAGGAGTATGATTCGCCTGTAATTGAAACACCGGCCTTCCTGACAGTCCAGAGGTACCCCGGACTGCCACGCGATGTTGCAGAGACGTGTCAGCCAAGACAGGCCCACAACATCCAGAGACTTAAGGTACTCGGGACAGATCTCGTCCACCCCCAGGGCTTTGCCACCGAAGAGCTTGCTAACCACCTCAGTGACTTCAGCCAGGGTGATGGGCAAGTCCACCTCCCAGAAGATGTGATAGTGGGATTGAGTAGTATTCTTGCCACAGTCTGACAACATCCCCAGTCGAGGTCAGCAGCTCTCTGCCCGCACTGTAGAATTTCTTTGAGGCCGTCCAATAGCCATTGCGACAACACAAGCTGTGGCGCGCTTGGCTTGCCGGTACTCATCAGCTGCCTCAGGATTTCCACAAGCCAACAAGGCTCGATAGGACTCCTTTTTCTGCCTGACGGCATCCCTTACTTCCGTTTTACACCATTGGGCTCAGGGTTTGGCACTGCGACAAGCACTGCGGACCTTACAACTGCAGCTACCAGCGGCCGTGCTAGCAGTAGAGGCAGAGATCAGGAAGAAGCTCTCCCAGAGGTGCGAGTTGAGAACCCCCTGATAGAGAGCTCCGCCAGACGTTCCAAGCAGACCCTCACGATAAACTTGGGCCTGCCAAGTCTGTCCCCCCCCAGCGAGGTGACATTGCCAGTATCCATTCCCGGAGATTTGGTCGCCAAGGCCCCCACCTTCAACTGCCACTCAGATCTCTTTGCACCAGCCTTGGATCCTCCCTGAGGTGGTGGGTCCACGGGCGGACCACCCCAAGTCACTCCTTCAGGCTAAGCCCAGCCGGGCCCCGTGGGGAAAGGCCCTGCTAGCAGGCACTCGCTGGGGAGCACCCGCCCCAGGCCTGGCTCCAGGGTGGGGCCCTGGTAACATCAGTCCAGGCAACGTAACTGGCCGTGGTCGAGTGCTCATCATGGAAGGCTTCTCAACCACTTTTAGTCTGACCAGTATCAATGGACCTGTTTGCCATGGGTGACCCTACCAGGGGCATGAAGCCCCTGAGAATATAGCTCCCAGGATCATTTGGGTGCTCAAACCCCTCCACCACGTTAAGCTCAGGGAGGGGCCTGAAATACTCACTATACTTAAATACTCACTGTACTTTACCCCGAAATGCTTGCTTTATTTTACCCTGAAATATTCACTGTACTTTACCATGAAATACTCACTGTACTTTACCATGAAATACTCACTGTACTTTACCCTGAAATACTCACTGTACTTTACCATGAAATACTCACTGTACTTTACCCTGAAATACTCACTGTACTTTACCCTGAAATACTCACTGTACTTTAATCCTCACTGTACTTTACCCTGACATACTCACTGTACTTTACCCTGAAATACTCACTGTACTTTACCCTGAAATACTCACTGTACTTTACCCTGAAATACTCACTGTACTTTAATCCTCACTGTACTTTACCCCGAAATGCTTGCTGTATTTTACCCTGAAATACTCACTGTACTTTAATCCTCACTGTACTTTATCCTGAAATAATCACTGTACTTTACCCAGAAATATTCACTGTACTTTATCCTGAAATCCTCACTGTACTTTACCATGAAATATTCACTGTACTTTATCCTGAAATACTCACTGTACTTTACCATGAAATACTCACTATACTTTATCCTGAAATACTCACTGCACTTTACAATGAAATACTCACTGTATTGTATGTCAAAATCAGTACTTTACTCTGAACTACTCAATTTACTTTACTATGAAATACTCACTTTAATTCAACATAAATCTGCATTTCAACAAGATATATTTTATCTGCTCCATCTGTGTTAAATATGACTGGACTGTAGAATGTGGTGATGTCATCTGAAAAGAGAGAAAGTGAGAGAGGGGGGGGGGGCAGAGAGAGAGACAGAGAGAAAGAGAGAGAGACACAGAGAGAAAGAGACAGAGAAAGACAGAGAGAGAAGGAGACAGAGAGAAAGAGAGAGCGACACAGAGAGAGAGAGACAGAGAGAGACGGGGGCAGAGAGAGAGAGGGAGTGGGGGACAGAGAGAGAGGGGGGACAGAGAGAAAGGGAGAAAGAGAGAGAGGGGACAGAGAGAGAGAGAGAGACAGAGAGAGAGGGGGGACAGAGAGAAAGAGAGGGGGGCAGAGAGAGAGAGACAGACGGAGGGAGACAGAGAGTGAGAGAGACAGAAAAGTGGAGAGTGAGAGAAAGAGAGAGAGATGGGGGGTGACACAGAGGGAGAGAGAAGGTGCATTCATATGAATGTCATTCAAACAGCTCATCCATCATAATTAAGCAGATTTACAGGACAACTCTGCCCCAGAACACTGTTTCCCTCCTCTCTCTTCCCTCTTGTCTCCATCAGTCTCCCCTCTTTCTCTCCTCAGTCTGGCTTTTATCTTTAGAGGAAGTGGAGAGCTTTCTGTCTGTCCCAGGACACTGCCCATTCTCTCTCCCTCCTCCTTCACCTGTTTCTGCCCCCTCCCTCTCTCACCTGTCTCTCCCTCTCCTCCTCCCTCTCCTCTCTTCCTCTCCTCTCTCCCTCTCCTCCCTCTCCTCCCTCTCCCCTCGCTCCCTCTCCCACTGACAGGAAACCCCTGGTCCCTGCTCTCACACACAGAGGAGGACTGTGGCCTCACTCAAACACACCATTCATTCTTAAAAGCCTTTGATTATGATTAAATCCACTTGATTGTGCTTTTTATGTCACATAAACCTTTTAAAATCTTTCTCCCTGATTTTTCATGTTTGAAAAATGTGAAAAACATTTGAAACATTTTGCAATGGGCCAAGTTATTCCTCAATGATGTTATGCTTTCTTAGCATCCTAATTATTCACCACGATTAGTTTATAAGCACTTTTCACTACTTTTTGCCATCATGGTAAAGCTAACAACAACTAGCATGCTAACAGTGTACTTCCTGATTCTTGGACAGTAACAGTCTTTTGAATTAGATGCAGACAGCACACAGTGGACTTCTTTTGACCTCAAGAGCTGCTTCTACAGTAAATATGTACAGAATGTCTCTAACATTTAAAATCTATCAGAAAAACTAAAATCTTCTGACTCAAAAAAACAAAAAAACAAAACAAAAACATGTCTTTGTTGCATATTGACACCGTCCACATATTGACACCGTCGATATGTGGACATCATGCAGTGTGGACATGTGAACATGATGCAGTGTGGACATGATGTGGACAGGTTGCAGTGTGGACATGATGCAGTGTGGACATGTGGCCATGATGCAGTGTGGACATGTGAACATGATGCAGTGTGGACATGTGAACATGACGCAGTGTGGACATGTGGACACGATGCAGTGTGGCCATGATGCAGCGTGGACATGATGCAGTGTGGACATGTGAACATGACGCAGTGTGGACATGTGAACATGACGCAGTGTGGACATGTGGCCATGATGCAGTGTGGACATGTGGCCATGATGCAGTGTGGACATGTGGCCATGATGCGGTGTGGACATGTGAACATGACGCAGTGTGGACATGTGGACACGATGCAGTGTGGCCATGATGCAGCGTGGACATGATGCAGTGTGGACATGTGAACATGACGCAGTGTGGACATGTGAACATGACGCAGTGTGGACATGTGGCCATGATGCAGTGTGGACATGTGGCCATGATGCAGTGTGGACATGTGGCCATGATGCGGTGTGGACATGTGGCCATGATGCAGTGTGGACATGTGAACATGACGCAGTGTGGACATGTGGACACGATGCAGTGTGGCCATGATGCAGCGTGGACATGTGGACATGATGCAGTGTGGACATGTGAACATGACGCAGTGTGGACATGTGGACACGATGCAGTGTGGCCATGATGCAGCGTGGACATGTGGCCATGATGCAGTGTGGACATGATGTGGCCATGATGCAGTGTGGACATGTGAACATGATGCAGTGTGGACATGTGGCCATGATGCAGTGTGAACATGATGTGGCCATGATGCAGTGTGGACATGTGAACATGACGCAGTGTGGACATGTGGCCATGATGCAGTGTGGACATGTGGCCATGATGCAGTGTGGACATGTGAACATGACGCAGTGTGGACATGTGGACACGATGCAGTGTGGCCATGATGCAGCGTGGACATGTGGACATGATGCAGTGTGGACATGTGAACATGACGCAGTGTGGACATGTGGACACGATGCAGTGTGGCCATGATGCAGCGTGGACATGTGGACATGATGCAGTGTGGACATGTGAACATGATGCAGTGTGGACATGTGGCCATGATGCAGTGTGGACATGTGGACATGACGCAGTGTGGACATGTGGCCATGATGCAGTGTGGACATGTGGCCATGATGCAGTGTGGACATGTGAACATGACGCAGTGTGGACATGTGGACATTATGCAGTGTGGACATGTGGCCATGATGCAGTGTGGACATGTGGCCATGATGCAGTGTGGACATGTGAACATGATGCAGTGTGGACATGTGGCCATGATGCAGCGTGGACATGTGGACACGATGCAGTGTGGCCATGATGCAGCGTGGACATGTGGACATGTGAACATGATGCAGTGTGGACATGTGGCCATGATGCAGTGTGGACAAGATGCAGTGTGGACATGATGCAGTGTGGACATAATGTGGACAGGATGCACTGTTGACATGTGGACATGATGCAGAGTGGATATGATGTGGACATGATGTGGACATGATGCAGTGGGACATGACACAGTGTGGGCATGACGCAGTGTGGACATAATGCAGTGTGGACATGGTGCAGTGTGGACATGTGAACATTATGCAGTGTAGATATGATGTGGACATGATGTGGACCTGATACAGTGTGGACATGTGGACATGATGCAGAGTGGACATGTGGACATGATGCAGTGTGGACATGATGTGGACATGATGCAGTGTGGACATGATGTTGACATGATGCAGTGTGGACATGATGTTGACATGATGCAGTGTGGACATGGTGCAGTGTGGACATGACACAGTGTGGGCATGACGAAGTGTGGACATAATGCAATGTGGACATAATGCGGACATGATGCAGTGTGGACATAATGGAGTGTGGACATGGTCCAGTGTGGACATGTGAACATTATGCAGTCTGGACATGATGTGGACAGGATGCAATGTGGGCATTATGTGGACAGGATGCAGAGTGGACATGTGGACACGTGGACATTATGCAGTGTGGACATATGGACATGATGCAGTGTGGATATGTGGACATGATGCAGTGTGGACATGTGGACATGATGCAGTGTGGACATGTGGACATGATGCAGTGTGGACATGTGGACATGTGACATGCGTCTTGAAAATAAGTGATTAAAGATTACTCAACCATGAATCACTCCAAATCCAAATTCAGAGGCTCAATGAGAAGAAACGACTAGAACATGGATAAAGACCTGAACAGTTTACAGAACAGCTCTTATTTAAATTTGATCAGAAATTCTCCCGTGAAGGTTAATGGGCTTTTGGTACATTTGGAAATTAAAAGTCTCTGTACATGATTTTTACTCTCTTAAAAACATGAAAAACAGTTCATTTGAAACAGTTTGGTTGAAAGCTACTCCTCACTGGCCTTATATATTTAGAACATCCTAATGATTCACCATGATGAGTTTATAAACACTTTTCACAACTCTCAGAGACCAGAGCAGAGTTTTGTCATTACAGTAAAACTACCAACAACAATTAGTCCCTGTTAGTCCTGGTTTAGTCCCGTTTTAGTCCCGGTTTAGTCCTGGTTTAGTCCTAGTTCAGATCTGGTTTAGTCTTGGTTTAGCATTCAGTGCCCTGATTCTTAGAGAATAACACTCTTAATGATTAAGTGCAGACAGTACACATTGGAGCTGCTTGTAGCACACATGTGCATTGGGACATGTGCATTGGGACGGGCCACGTTTGGCTCAGATACATGTGGGACAAAGTGGGTACAGCGCCTTTGACCTCACATTGTGGGTTGATATTTTCAGAGTCTGTCATTTGCAAAGGTGTGTCTAAACTGTGAACCCCTCAGTATAAACATGAGGGTGTGCGTGTGCAGAGCTGCTTTTCCTAAATGCTTAAATCAGGAAAACCATGTGGGATTCACAATATTTACGACCACTAAATAATGTCACATTGGGATTTTCCTCTGGACTGCTGTGATGGTAGAAAGTGGAATTTTTAATTCATCCATCCATTTTCTTCCACTTATCCAGGGCCAGGTCGCGGGCCAGCAGTCTAAGCAGAGACTCTCAGACTTCCCTCACCCCAGACACTTCAGCAAGCTCCTCCGGTGGGACCCCAAGGCATTCCCAGGCCAGCCAAGAGACATAGTCCTTCTGGCATGTCTTCCCCGGGGCCTCCTCCTGGTGGGACATGCCTGGAACACCTCCCCAGGGAGGCGTCCATCCTGATCAGATGCCCAAACCACCTCAGCTGCTTCTCTCAACATGGAGGAGCAGCGGCTCTACTCCGAGCTCCTCCCACGTGACCGAGCTCCTCACCATATCTCTAAGGGAGCGCCCAGCCACCCTGCGGAGGAAACCCATTTAAACACTTGGATCCACAATCTTGTTCTTTCAGTCATTACCCAAAGCTCATGACCATAGCTGAGGGTAGGACCAGAGATCTAAACCAGGACTGAACCAGGACTAAACCGGGACTGAACCAGGACTAAACCAGGACTAAACCGGGACTGAACCACTACTAAATCGGGACTGAACCAGAACTAAACCGAGACTTAACCAGGACTAAACCGGGCCTGAGCCAGGGACCAGGGAGGGAAGGAACGCAGTTTTTTTTTTTTCTTTTTTAATTTCAAACCCATCTCTGTACACTCTGTATAAAATATATTTGTAAGAGACTACGACAACAGACTGACTCAATATCTTAGTTGTTTGTTAAACTTTGAGTTTTAATCTAAGACCTCATTATTTTCTCTGTCTAAAACCAAGCCACAATAGAACTGAAATGGGAAACAAAAGCTTTTGATTGTTTATCTTCTCAAAAATGGAACACATTTCAAGGACATGTAAAACTTGATATAGCCACTGCAGCACTTTAATAATGTGGAGATAAATATTTACCCTCACATCTGCTCCTTTTTTGAATGTTTTAACTGGATCTGTGCAGGTATTTGTTTTGTTTTTGTTTGTGTTGTCCTGTATTTGAACAGAGCTCATGAAAAAGTGTCTGGTCTGTCACTGGACTCTCCCTGTACCAATGAAGGTACAGGAAAATGAAATGAAGGCTAAACTATCTTGTTTTTTATTTATTTATTTATTTATTTATTTATTTATTTATTTATTTATTTATTTATTTATTTATTTATTTATTTATTTATTTATTTATTTATTTATTTATTTATTTATTTATTTATTTTAATGGCAACCATGCATTCTTACTGGGAGCTGTCATGCCTCTCCACAAATGGCATCACCTACTTGTCCCCATGGAGACAACAGCCTAATGCCATTCTCCACTGGAAAGGATAGTGCAACTTTTAAGATGAGGTATTGACATCTTATGACATCTCATTTTACTTCTATGAGGTAAAAAAGTATTTAGTCAGCCACCAATTGTGCAAGTTCTCCCACTTCAAAAGATGAGAGAGGCCTGTAATTTTCATTTTAGGTTTACTTCAACTATAAGACACAAAATGAGAAAAAAAATCCAGAAAATCACATTGTCTGATTTTTAAAGAATTTATTTGCAGATTATGGTGAAAAATAAGCATTTGGTCAGTAACAAAAGTTCATCTCAATACTTTGTTATATACCCTTTCCCAGTGACAGAGGTCAAACATTTTCTGTAAGTCTCCACAAAGTTTTCACACACTGTTGCTGGTAGTTTGGCCCATTCCTCCTGCAGATCTCCTCTAGAGCAGTGATGTTTTGCTGGGCAACACGGACTTTCAACTCCCTGCAAAGATTTTCTATGGGGTTGAGATCTGGACCTTGAAATGCTTCTAACAAAGCCACTCCTTTCTTGCCCGGGCGGTGTGTTTGGGATCATTGTCGTGCTGAAAGACCCAGCCATGTTTAATCTTCAATGCCCTTGCTGATGGAAGGAGGTTTTCACAAAAAATCTCACAATACATTCTTTCCTTTACACAGATCAGTCGTCCTGGTCCCTTTGCAGAAAAACAACCCCAAAGCATGATGTTTCCACCTCCATGCTTCACAGTAGGTATGGTGATCTTTGGATGCAACTCGACAAGCTGAGTTACCAAAAAGTTCTATTTTGGTTTCATCAGACCATGTGACATTCTCCCAAACCTCTTGTGGATCATCCGAATGCTTTCTAGCAAACTTCAGACGGGCCTGGACATGTACTGACTTAAGCAGGAGGACACGTCTGGCACTGCAGGATTCGAGTCCCTAGCGGTGTAGTGTGTTACTGAGGGTGGCCTTTGTTACTTTGGTCCCAGCTCTCTGCAGGTCATTCACTTGTGGGGGGATGTGGTTCTATTAAAGAAGTTACAGGTCTGTGAGAGCCAGAAATCTTGCTTGTTTGTAGGTGACCAAATACTTATTTTACTGAGGAATTTACATCATACATTCATTAAAAATCCTACAATGTCATTTCCTGGATTCTTTTCCCTCATTCTGTCTCTCATAGTTGAAGTAAACCTATGATGAAAACTGTCATCTTTTGAAGTGGGAGAATTTGCACAATTGGTGGCTGACTAAATACGTCTTTGCCCCACTGTATTTAGATCACCATGTTTCCTTTTACTGTTTTAACATGCTACATTTGCCCAAAACACCATACTAATATGTTTTAAAGTTTTCACTTTTGTTTTTGGCTCTCAGTCTCCCACCCCTTTGTGCTCCGTGTCACTCCCCCTTCAGGGTGACATCACTCTATGCAAGCGGGATGCAAGCTGATTGTGTGTCAATCAACTGCTGACATGGTTCATCCACTGACCCGCAGGTTGGCAATGTGATGTTGTTGTGTCCTTCGGCAACACACTTAACCCCCCTCGCCTCAGTGTGTGTGTGTGTGTGTGTGTGAATGTGTGTATGAATGGGTGTTTGAGTGTGTGTGTCAATGTGTGTGTGTGTGCGTGTGAATGTGTTATGAATGGCTGTGCGTGTGAGTGTTTGTGTATGAATGGGTGTGTGTGTGTGTATGTGTGGGTGTGGGGGTGTGTGTGTGTGTGTGTGTCAATGTGTGTCAATGTGTGTCAATGTGTGTGAATGCGTCTATGTCTTCTTCCAGTATGTGTTCCTTCAGTATGTGTTCCTCCAGTTTTGTGTTGCTCTCTAGCCATTGGTTTGTAATGACTAAGGTCCACATGAGTCTTCCTCAAACAGTGACTCAGTCTGTGTCCAAAGTGATGTTAAACTTAAACACAGAGAAGAAGAGGCTGTTTGTATCACTAAAATGTAAATATGACTGTCCACACCTCCAGTAGAGCTTTATAACGAGCACGGGTCATCTGGAGATATGGTCATCTGGAGACCAAAACGCCCAAAACATAAGGACAATTTACGCCCAAAACATACAGAGTTATGTAAATAATGCAGACTATTTACACTGAAAATAATACAATTTACACCCAAAATAATACAATGTACACCCAAAATCATACAATTTACACCCAAAATAATACAAATTACACCCAAAATAATACAATTTACACCCAAAATAATACAATTTACACCCAAAAATCATACAATTTCCATCCAAATAATGCAGACTATTTACAGCCAAAATAATACAAATTACACCCAAAATCATACAATTTCCATCCAAATAATGCGGACTATTTACACCCAAAATAATACAATTTACACCCAAAATAATACAATTTACACCCAAAATAATACAATTTACACCCAAAAATCATACAATTTCCATCCAAATAATGCAGACTATTTACAGCCAAAATAATACAATTTACACCCAAAATAATACAATTTACACCCAAAATAATACAAATTACACCCAAAATCATACAATTTCCATCCAAATAATGCAGACTATTTACACCCAAAATAATACAGACATTATTTTCCTCTAAAGTTACGTGCAAAACCTGAGATATTCTTTCAGTGATTCTGTAGTATTATTGAATTTGATTATTTTTATTTAGTTGTTAATGACTTGCTTATCTGGTTTAGTCCTGGTTTAGACCTGGCTAATACCTGGTTTAGTCTGAGTTTAGACCTGGTTTAGTCCTGGTTCAGACCATATCCCACCTGTGTAATATTTATGTCTTTAAAGCTTGCTTGCCCCTCCTCAGTACTTGAACCCTGCCCTCTCTCTCCTCCCTCTCTCTTTCTCTCGCTCTCTTACTTTCTCCCTCACTCCTCCTCTCCCTCTCCTCTGTCTCCTCCTTCTCTTCCTTCGCCTCCTTCTCTCCTCTCTCTCCTCCCTCTCTCACTCTCTTTCTCCCTCACTCCTCCTCTCCCTCTCCTCTTTCTCCCCCCTTTCTCCTTTCTTTCCTTTTGGGATGGATATATTCCATCTCATTGACCTAAACACAGTCCCTCTCTCTTCTCGTCCCTTTGCCCTCCCATTCATAAACGTCTTTAAAAATAAATAAATAAATAAATGGGAAAGAAAAAGTGAATTCCTGAAGTTTGGCATTTCTCTGGAGCAGGCCAGGACATGAGGACAGGGACACACAAGAGGAGGTCGAAGATATTTAGTGCTAGTTTAGTCCTGGTTTGGTCCTGGTTTATTCATTTTTTAGTCCAGGTTTAGTCCTGCTTTAGTCCTGCTTTAATCCTGCTTTAGTCCTGGTTTAGTTTTGTTTAGTCCTTGTTTAGTCCTTGTTTAATCCTGGTTTAGTCCTGGTTTAGTCCTTGTTTAGTCCTGGTTTAGTCCTGCTTTCGTCCTGGTTTAGTCCTGTTTAATCCAGCTTTGGTCCTGGTTAAGTCCTGGTTTGGTCATTGTTTAGTCCTGGTTTAGTCCTGGTTCAGTCCTGCTTTAGGCTTGGTTTTGGTCCTGGTTTTTTCCTGGTTTGTTCCTGGTTTAGTGCTTGTTTAGTCCTGGTTTTATTCCTGCTTTCGTCCTGGTTTAGTCCTTGTTTAGTCCTGGTTTAGCCCTGGTTTCGTCCTGCTTTAGTCCTGCTTTAGTCCTGGTTAGGTCCTGACAGTCACCATCACACTTGTAAGCCTGACCCTTGTGACCTCTTGCTAGCGTGTTGTTGATGGTAGATAGCGTTAGCATGTGGCTAGGTCCGGATCAGCCTGGAGCCTTAACTCACTCGAGACAGAGGATTATGAAAGAATGCGCCAAGAATGTCCCAGATAGGGTAGAGAACGAGCTGAGACAGGGAAATTTGTAACTATTTATGCCAAAAAGTACTCGGAATTACGTCTAAACGATAACAGTGAGTCCCATCTAAATGGATTCATGATGTTTTGAGTCTAAGCACATTCACAGTCTACTTAGCAATATTACATTTTCTAGTGCTTGTCTCCATGGAGATGTTATTGCTATGTTAGAAATGTTTCACAGTATTGTCTTAAATCTTTCTATCTCTTGGAGACAAGTCACTAATGCCTCCAGACCAATTTATCAGTCAGATCAGTGGAGACATGAGCCCATTGACCCTAAGAATGCATGATTTTGAAGGTTTTTTTGAGCAATAAAAACATCTGTAAATTCAAGGAAGGTAATAACATGGAGATAAGCAGGTAGTGGACCCTTCAGCTGAAAAGTTACATACTGGTCCTTTAAATCTGGACATATTTTAAAACTGCATTAATCCTGGTTTATTCTTGTTTTAATCCTGCTTTAGTCCTGTTTTAGTCCTGCTTTAGTCCTGCTTTTGTCAGTCCTCTTTTAGTCCTGTTTTAGTCCTGCTTTAGTCCTGTTTTAGTCCTGCTTTGGTCCTGCTTTAGTCCTGTTTTAGTCTTGCTTTAGTCTTGCTTTAGTCCTGCTTTAGTCCTGTTTTAGTTCTGCTTTAGTCCTGATTTAGTCCTGTTTTTGTCCTGCTTTTGTCACTCCTGTTTTAGTCCTGCTTAAGTCTTGCTATAGTCCTGCTTTAGTCCTGCTTTAGTCCTGCTTTAGTCCTGCTTTAGTCCTGTTTTAGTCCTGCTTTAGTCCTGTTTTAGTCCTGCTTTAGTCCTGCTTTAGTCCTGTTTTAGTCCTGCTTTAGTCCTGTTTTAGTCCTGCTTTAGTCCTGCTTTAGTCCTGTTTTAGTCCTGCTTTAGTCATGTTTTAGTCAGTCCTGTTTTAGTGTTGCTTTAGTCCTGCTTAAGTCCTGCTTTAGTCTTGCTTTAGTTCTGCTTTAGTCCTGCTTTAGTCCTGTCTTAGTCCTGCTTTAGCCCTGCTTTTGTCAGCCCTGTTTAAGTCCTGCTTTAGTCCTGTTTTAGTCCTGCTTTAGTCCTGTTTTAGTCCTGTTTTAGTCCTGCTTTTGTCAGTCCTGTTTTAGTTCTGCTTTAGTCCTGCTTTAGTCCTGTTTTAGTCCTGCTTTAGTCCTGCTTTTGTCACTCCTGTTTTAGTCCTGCTTAAGTCTTGCTTTAGTCCTGCTTTAGTCCTGTTTTAGTCTCTGCTTTAGTCCTGCTTTAGTCCTGTTTTAGTCCTGCTTTAGTCATGTTTTAGTCCTGTTTTAGTCCTGCATTTGTCAGTCCTGTTTTAGTCCTGCTTTAGTCCTGTTTTAGTCCTGCTTTAGTCCTGCTTTAGTCCTGTTTTAGTCCTGTTTTAGTCCTGCTTTAGTCCTGTTTTAGTCCTGTTTTAGTGCTGCTTTAGTCCTGTTTTAGTCCTGCTTTTGTCAGTCCTGTTTTAGTCCTGCTTAAGTCTTGCTTTAGTCCTGCTTTAGTCCTGTTTTAGTCCTGCTTTAGTCCTGCTTTAGTCCTGCTTTAGTCCTCTTTTAGTCCTGTTTTAGTCTTGCTTTAGTCCTGTTTTAGTCCTGTTTTAGTCCTGCTTTAGTCCTGCTTTTGTCCTGCTTTAGTCCTGCTTTAGTCCTGTTTTTGTCAGTCCTGTTTTAGCGTTGCTTTAGTCCTGCTTAAGTCCTACTTTAGTCTTGCTTTAGTTCTGCTTTAGTCCTGCTTTAGTCCTGTTTTAGTCCTACTTTAGTCCTGTTTTAGTCCTGCTTTAGTCCTGTTTTAGTCCTGCTTTAGTCCTGCTTTTGTCAGTCCTGTTTTAGTTCTGCTTTAGTCCTGTTTTAGCCCTGCTTTAGTCCTGCTTAGAAATGTTTCACAGTATTGTCTTAAATCTTTCTATCTCTTGGAGACAAGTCACTAATGCCTCCAGACCAATTTATCAGTCAGATCAGTGGAGACATGAGCCCATTGACCCTAAGAATGCATGATTTTGAAGGTTTTTTTTGAGCAATAAAAACATCTGTAAATTCAAGGAAGGTAATAACATGGAGATAAGCAGGTAGTGGACCCTTCAGCTGAAAAGTTACATACTGGTCCTTTAAATCTGGACATATTTTAAAACTGCATTAATCCTGGTTTATTCTTGTTTTAATCCTGCTTTAGTCCTGTTTTAGTCCTGCTTTAGTCCTGCTTTTGTCAGTCCTCTTTTAGTCCTGTTTTAGTCCTGCTTTAGTCCTGTTTTAGTCCTGCTTTGGTCCTGCTTTAGTCCTGTTTTAGTCTTGCTTTAGTCTTGCTTTAGTCCTGCTTTAGTCCTGTTTTAGTTCTGCTTTAGTCCTGATTTAGTCCTGTTTTTGTCCTGCTTTTGTCACTCCTGTTTTAGTCCTGCTTAAGTCTTGCTATAGTCCTGCTTTAGTCCTGCTTTAGTCCTGCTTTAGTCCTGTTTTAGTCCTGCTTTAGTCCTGTTTTAGTCCTGCTTTAGTCCTGCTTTAGTCCTGTTTTAGTCCTGCTTTAGTCCTGTTTTAGTCCTGCTTTAGTCCTGCTTTAGTCCTGTTTTAGTCCTGCTTTAGTCATGTTTTAGTCAGTCCTGTTTTAGTGTTGCTTTAGTCCTGCTTAAGTCCTGCTTTAGTCTTGCTTTAGTTCTGCTTTAGTCCTGCTTTAGTCCTGTCTTAGTCCTGCTTTAGCCCTGCTTTTGTCAGCCCTGTTTAAGTCCTGCTTTAGTCCTGTTTTAGTCCTGCTTTAGTCCTGTTTTAGTCCTGTTTTAGTCCTGCTTTTGTCAGTCCTGTTTTAGTTCTGCTTTAGTCCTGCTTTAGTCCTGTTTTAGTCCTGCTTTAGTCCTGCTTTTGTCACTCCTGTTTTAGTCCTGCTTAAGTCTTGCTTTAGTCCTGCTTTAGTCCTGTTTTAGTCTCTGCTTTAGTCCTGCTTTAGTCCTGTTTTAGTCCTGCTTTAGTCATGTTTTAGTCCTGTTTTAGTCCTGCATTTGTCAGTCCTGTTTTAGTCCTGCTTTAGTCCTGTTTTAGTCCTGCTTTAGTCCTGCTTTAGTCCTGTTTTAGTCCTGTTTTAGTCCTGCTTTAGTCCTGTTTTAGTCCTGTTTTAGTGCTGCTTTAGTCCTGTTTTAGTCCTGCTTTTGTCAGTCCTGTTTTAGTCCTGCTTAAGTCTTGCTTTAGTCCTGCTTTAGTCCTGTTTTAGTCCTGCTTTAGTCCTGCTTTAGTCCTGCTTTAGTCCTCTTTTAGTCCTGTTTTAGTCTTGCTTTAGTCCTGTTTTAGTCCTGTTTTAGTCCTGCTTTAGTCCTGCTTTTGTCCTGCTTTAGTCCTGCTTTAGTCCTGTTTTTGTCAGTCCTGTTTTAGCGTTGCTTTAGTCCTGCTTAAGTCCTACTTTAGTCTTGCTTTAGTTCTGCTTTAGTCCTGCTTTAGTCCTGTTTTAGTCCTACTTTAGTCCTGTTTTAGTCCTGCTTTAGTCCTGTTTTAGTCCTGCTTTAGTCCTGCTTTTGTCAGTCCTGTTTTAGTTCTGCTTTAGTCCTGTTTTAGCCCTGCTTTAGTCCTGCTTTTGTCACTCCTGTTTTAGTCCTGCTTAAGTCTTGCTTTAGTCCTGCTTTAGTCCTGTTTTAGTCTCTGCTTTAGTCCTGCTTTAGTCCTGTTTTAGTCCTGCTTTAGTCATGTTTTAGTCCTGCTTTAGTCCTGCTTTAGTCCTGTTTTAGTCCTGTTTTAGTCCTGCATTTGTCAGTCCTGTTTTAGTCCTGCTTTAGTCCTGTTTTAGTCCTGCTTTAGTCCTGCTTTAGTCCTGCTTTAGTCCTGTTTTAGTCCTGTTTTAGTCCTGCTTTAGTCCTGTTTTAGTCCTGCTTTAGTCCTGTTTTAGTCCTGCTTTAGTCCTGTTTTAGTCCTGCTTTTGTCAGTCCTGCTTTTGTCAGTCCTGTTTTAGTCCTGCTTAAGTCTTGCTTTAGTCTTGCTTTAGTCCTGCTTTAGTCCTGCTTTAGTCTTGCTTTAGTAATGCAATTCTAGTGGAATCAACTCCACCCAACTTCAAATTTGAATCTGAAACACGAGTAAACAAAAAAGGTGGAGGTGTGTGCGCATTTTTTAGAGATAGTTTAGTTACTCACAGATTGTCATTTGGAGTGTTTTCATCTTTTGAGTATGTTTCATTCAAAATGGAGCTAAAACAATCCCCCTCCATACTCTACTTAGTCATATACAAACCTCCCCAGCACTGTCTGAGTTTTATTGATGATTTTACTGAGATGCTTTCAGTCATATGCACAGACTTTGATGGTTTAGTCATTACAGGTGATTTTAATGTACATGTGGATAATGTGTTTGACAGGAACGCTAAAGAGCTCAGTTCTGTCCTTGAAACCTTTGGTCTGACTCAGCATGTCAGCGAGCCCACCCACAACAGAGGACACACTCTGGACCTGCTCATTACAAAAGGAGTAAATATTTCAAATGTCAATGTGGTGGATGTTGCTCTGTCTGATCATTTCTGTGTCTTCTTTGACCTGTCTGTTATTCCCAAACCAGCGGCTGGTCCTGCAGTTGTTCGAAGGAGACACATAAATGATAACACAGGTGCACTGTTCATGGAAATGATACACTTTGAAAATGCCTCATGTTCTGATGTTGATGATTTGTTGAACTCTGTGACTTCGAGTGTTTTGAATGTTCTGGACACCATTGCCCCGATGAAGGTTAAAATGGTTAAGGAGAAGCAGAAAGCTCCATGGAGGAATGATGACTCGGTCAGGGCACAGAAAAGGGAGTGCCGGAGGGCCGAGCGGGAATGGCGCAAGTCAAAGCTCCAGGTTCATTATGAAATTTACAGAGAAAAGATGCACATGTACAACCACAGTTTATGTAGAACAAGGCAAAGGTATTTTTCTGACATTATTGGAAGTTGTAGTAAAAACTCTCGTATCCTGTTTGCAACGATAAACAGATTAACAAACCCCCCAGCTCCACTGCCGTTAGAACTAATTTCCACATCTAAGTGCAATGAGTTTGCAGTATTCTTTAATGACAAGGTTCAGGGTATTAAAAATGCCATAAATTCCACAACACAAATAACAACCCAGCACCCACCTAGACACTTAGAGCTGACTCACTTTACACCTGTAACTGATAAAACTGTCCAAGAGATTGTCACCAGTCTGAGTTCATCTACATGCTGCCTCGATGTGCTACCCACTAAATTTTTAAAGTCTGTGCTCAACAGTTTGCTGTCACCACTCACTCACATAGTTAATATGTCACTTCAATCTGGAACATTCCCAAGTGCTTTGAAAACTGCGGTTATCAAGCCTCTCCTAAAGAAGAGCAGTCTTGATGCCACAATATTGAACAATTATCGACCAATCTCAAATCTGCCATTTTTAGGCAAAGTCCTTGAAAAAGTTGTTTACCAACAGCTTATTAACTTCCTCGAAATGAACAACTCCTTTGATGTTTTCCAATCAGGTTTTAGACCCACCACAGCACTGAGACTGCTCTTATCAAGGTGACAAATGACATCCGCCTGAACACTGATGCAGGCAAAGTCTCAGTCTTGATCCTGTTAGATCTGAGTGCTGCTTTTGACACTGTTGATCATGGGATCCTCTTACAAAGACTAGAGGACTGGGTGGGCATCTCTGGTACGGCACTAAACTGGTTCAAGTCCTATTTAGAAAACAGGGAGTACTTTGTTGAAATTGGAAAATGTATATCAGATAAAATGTCCCTGACCTGTGGGGTGCCCCAGGGTTCAATCCTGGGACCCCTGCTGTTCAATCTCTACATGCTGCCGTTAGGCCAGTTAATACGCAGCAATAATGTGTCTTACCACAACTATGCAGATGACACTCAGATCTATGTCTCACTAGCAGCAGGTGAATATGGACCAGTGGACTCACTCTGCCACTGCATCCAACAAATCAGTGTGTGGATGCAAAACAACTTTCTTCTGCTAAACTCAGACAAGACTGAAGTTATCATCTTTGGCCCACAGAAACATAGAGAAAGTGTCAGCAGTCACCTCCAGTCTCTCTCTCTAAAACCTTCAAATCAGGCTAGAAATCTAGGGGTAATAATGGACTCAGACTTGACCTTTAACAGCCACATCAAATCAATAACATCTGCAGCTTTTTACCACCTAAAAAACATTGCAAAAATCAAAGGTATACTGTCAAAGCCAGACTTAGAGAGACTTATCCATGCATTTGTCTCCAGTAGGTTAAACTACTGTAACATCCTGCTCACTGGCCTCTCCAAACGAGCCTTAACACAGCTGCAGTACATCCAGAACGCTGCTGCTCGGGTCCTGACTAGAACCAGGAAGTATGAGCACATAAGTCCTGTGCTCAGGTCTCTGCACTGGCTTCCTGTAGCTCAAAGAATAGACTTTAAAGCAGCTCTGCTTGTGTATAAGTCTCTCCATGGCCTAAGTCCAAAGTATATCTCCGACATGTTAGTGCCATATGAACCATCTCGCAATTTGAGGACTTCAGGGATCGGCCTCCTGCTGGTGCCCAGAGTCAGGACTAAACATGGGGAATCAGCGTTTAGGTTTTATGCAGCTAAAACTTGGAACAGTCTTCCTGAAGATGTGAGACAGGCCTCTACTTCGACAATGTTTAAATCCAGACTCAAAACAGTTCTGTTTAGCTGTGCATATGACTGACAGGTTTTTATTCTGCACTCTTCTCTTTTAATGTAAATTTTATGATGATTATTTGTGATTATTTATGTTTGATTTGTGTGATTTTAATGTCTTTCTTATTCTGTAAAGCACTTTGAATTACCTTGTGTACGAATTGTGCTATACAAATAAACTTGCCTTGCCTTGCCTTTAGTCCTGCTTTAGTCCTGTTTTAGTCTCACTTTAGTCCTGTTTTAGTCCTGTTTTAGTCCTGCTTTTGTCCTGCTTTAGTCCTGCTTTAGTCCTGCTTTAGTCTCGCTTTAGTCCTGCTTAAGTCTTGCTTTAGTCCTGCTTAAGTCTTGCTTTAGTCCTGCTTAAGTCTTGCTTTAGTCCTGCTTTAGTCCTGCTTTAGCCCTGCTTTAGTCCTGCTTTAGCCCTGCTTTAGTCCTGCTTTAGTCCTGCTTTACTCATACAGTATACCAATCCATATTAAAACTGATGTCAACATTAGATACTCATTTTCTGGCAGGTATCGATCCTAAAACATCGTCATTGACAGGACAGAAATGAACCTTTCCTGAATATGTTTGGAATGATGTAGAGCTGTGTGTTTCACAAGTGTAAGACACACGGACTATAATGCACACACACACACAGACACACGCACACCCCCACGCACATACAAACACACACACACGCGTGCACTATGAACCTACTGGACACTGAGGAATTACACACATATAACACACATGGAAATAGAACACAAAGTACTACCATTTAATGGGGAAATTCACAGTCTATTTTCTAAAGAAAGAATGTTTTTATTATCATCATGCTATCAGAATCAGTATCGAGTATCAAGACTATTCTTCAGTATCAAAATCAAGCTTGACATGTCCATTTGGTGACAGGAGTATCAGGCACCTCTCCGTCATTATCACCTTGTTTCTGTTACAGCTATTTACTTTTCAGCTCCCGTGTCTTCACCTGCCTACATCTGTCAGTACCTCCCCCTCTCCCTCTATCTCTCTCCTCTCTCCCACTCTCTCCTGTCCTCTCTGTTTCTCTTTGTCCTCTCTCCTTCTCTCTCTCTCATCTACCTTTCTCCTCCTATCTCCTCTCTCTGTCCTCTTCTCTCACTCTGCTTGTTTTCCTGCCCTCCTCCTCTCCTCCTCTCACTGTGTTTAGATAGTGATCCCTCTCTCATCGCCTGCAGCTAAACATATGCGTTTTGCACTTTTACCTGAATAAGTCTATCTATCGGCAGGTCCTCAACATGGCGCCGCGGGGACACTCTGTCAGTGTGTTATCTGCACATCTACAGACAGGGCTAGTGATGCAAAAGCAAATTATCATTTCAATGGAATATTAGTATTATTGCTATTATATAAATAACTATATATTTGAAAATGTTATTTAATATTGCTTATTCACCTTAATTAGTCCCACAATTTTAATTAAAACTGCACCATGTAACTTTTCTGGTTCTGACCTATTTGGCACTTATTTAATAACAAATGCTTCTATCGCTCAAAAAATACATGGAAAAACATGCCTTCTTACTGTGAGTGGAGCCGCCTCTCCACAGATCTGACCTGTAACATGGCCAGGTAGCATCACCTAGTCTCCATGGAAGTTTAACACCAGCCTGTTGAACATTCCAATGAATGACAAAGCAATAGCATCTCCATGGCGACAAGAAGTTACATAGTGCTTTCTGGACTGTAACCAAAGAATAATGACAAGGACTACATTAAGTTCAGGACTAAACCATAACTTAACCAAGACTTAAACTGGACCAGGTTTAAAGCACCTTAGAATGACACTGACAACTACAGACTGGGGGCTGAACTACACCTGGTCTTAACCAGGATTAAACTAATCTTAAACCAAGACTAAACCGAGCCTAAACTAGGACTAAACCCAGGCTAAACAAGAACTAAACCAAGGACTAAACCAGGACTAAACCAGGACTAAACCAAGGACTAACCCAAGGACTAAATCAGGACTAAACCAAGGACTAAACCAGGACTAAACCAGGACTAAACCAAGGACTAAACCAGGACTAAACCAAGGACTAAACCAGGACTAAACCAAGGACTAAACCAGGACTAAACCAGGACTAAGCCAAGGACTAAACCAAGGTCTAAACCAAGGACTAAACCAGGACTAATCCAGGACTAAAAGAAGGACTACAGCAAGGACTAAACCAGGACTAAACAAAGACTAAACCAAGGATTAAACCAGAACTAAACCAGGACTAAACCAAGGACTAAATCAGGACTAAACCAGGACTAAACCAAGGGCTACACCAAGGACTAAACCATGACTAAATCAAGGACTGAACCAGACCTAAACCTGGACTAAACCAGGAATAACCAAGGACTAAACCAAGAACTAAACCAGGACTATGCCAAGACCTAAACAGGACTAAACCAGGACAAAAACAAGGACTCAACCAAGGACTAAACCAGGACTAAACCAAGGACTAAACCAAGAACTAAACCAAGGACTAAACCAGAAAAGAATCATTTAGCAAAGCACTTTCACCTATAATTATCAACAACACTGTGAACTAACCCAGAGACTGGGGTCAATACTCCTGTCCATCTCCTGTCCCCTCTCACCAGGAGGTTGTGGGTTAGACTCCTGATCTCTTTGAGTGGAGTGTGCATGTTCTCCCTGTGTTCTGTGACAGAGTGGTTAGCCTGTCTCCTGTATTTTCTGTCAAACCCAAACATGCTTCATTAGCAAAAGCACTTTTGACATTTGTTTAAAATGTCAAACCACAGCTTCACTCTCTCGCCTCTGCACAGCTGTTCTGGCATATCTCCAACAAAAATTACTCTAACTCGACAAATTCATATTTTTGGATCCAACCGTGACAACCAAAACGGATTTCAGGCACGCACTGTGGTCAGAACTCGCAGCTGATAAAGTTTAAAATATAGAAAAACTCAAAGTCGCCTTAACCACATGAAAAAGTTGAGATTTATGCTTGGCTGAAGTATTGGAGACACTTGCAATGCACTGGGTATCTGAGGATGAAGGCAGCGTCTGATCGGCCGTGACTTGCAGTAATGACAAGCGTGTGTGTGTGTAAGATGAACTGGGCTCTTAAATATTCCCGGTAGACTTAGGATAAATGAAAAAAAGCACCATTCTGGAACATGTTTTTTTGGAGAATGAAGCTAAGAGGAGGTAATGCATTTGTAGTGGCAGTGAGAGGTCAGGAGGTCACCGCTCTGGGCACAAAACCACATGTCTGAAGCGATTACTCGAAACAGCTAAACGTGCTTTAATGTTGTCCATATGGTATAGTGCTACAGAGCAAAGAAGACATTTAAACTACTTCTTGGTCATGTTTCTAAGGACAGAGAGGAGGAGGCAGGCTAACTATTCTGCCACAGTCACACAGGGAGAACTATATATTTGTATAGTTTTATTTAATATTGCTTATTCACCATAATTAGTCTCACAATTGCAATTTAAGCTGCACTGTGTAACTTTTCTGGTTCTGACCTATTTGGCATTTATTCAATAACAAATTATTCTATTGCTCAAAAAATACATAGAAAAACATGCCTTCTTAGTGCGAGTGGAGCCGCCTCTCCACAGATCTGATCTGTAACATGGCCAGGTAGCGTCATCTAGTCTCCATGGAAGTTTAATGCCAGTCTGTGGAACATTCCAACAACTGACGAAGCAATAATGTCTCCATGGAGACAAGAAGTTACACAGTGTCTTGCCAGAGTGTAACCAAAGAATAATGACTAGGAAAACCAGAACTTAACCAAGACTTAAACCGGACCATCCCAGGTCTACACCAGGTTTAAAGCACCTTAGAATGATACTGACAACTGCAGACTGAGATCACCCAAGGGCTGAACTGATCTAAACCAGGATTAAGCAAAGCCTAAACCAGGACTAAACCAGGACTAAATCAGGACTAAACCCAGGCTAAACCAGGTCTAACCAGGACTAAACCAGGGCTAAACCAAGGACTAGACCAGAGTTAAACCAAGGATCTAAACCAGGGCTAAACCAAGGACTAAACCAGGGCTGAACCAGGTCTACACCAGGACTAAATCAAGGTCTAATCCAGGACTAAACCAAGGACACATGGAGAATATGCACACTCCACTCAGAGATCAGGAGTCTAACCCACAACCACCTTACTGAGAGGAGGAGACAGGCTAACCACTCTGCCAGACTCAAGCTAAATTCTATCCCTTAGGCAGCGCACAGTTGCACACACACAGACAGTCGTGGGTCAGCAGTGGGTCACAGACTGTTTAGATGCACACATTTCTGGGAATTGCAAACCCAACCTCCCTCCTTTTACCTGTTTCCATATAATTATCTTGTTTATTTTTCCAGTGGCTTGACAGGATTACCTCATCTTTCGGACTCTAAGCTCCAGCAAAGAGAGGAATGTGTGCGCCGTTTAAATTAAGTTGTTTGGGGGGGAAATGAACTTTGCCGCATGGTTGGTCACTATTTTTGAAAATATGGAAAGAATTCCGGATGGAAAACCTGAGGAGGCTTAAGCTGCAGGTGCATCCATAAATCTGGCTCTGAGCAGGGCTGTGGTGCAATATGTCAAAGGCTAACAGGTTTTAGCAGTTAGCATGACCACACTTTGTCTTCTATGGGAATAAATCAGCACATTGTGTCCTGGTGTTTGGCGTTTTGGAGAAATTTGCATCCCTGAAAATGTGAACTATGCCAAGTGTTGTTAAAGTCATAGTGTGTAACAGTTTTGTTTTCTTTTCATTTTGGTTGTGTTTATTGCACTGAAAAACATCCCTCTTCACTGTGAGTGGGCTTGCATCTCCTCAAACATGACTCTTACTTAGCCTGCTTGTTTCCATGGAAATGTTGTCCCTTTGGTTATAATCTTCCACAGTACAGAAATAATGTGATTAATGGAGAGAAGAGCAGTCATAATGTAGGACTATATGACATGAAAGGACGAATGTATAAGACGAAATTGTTGATCTAGGCAAGGCAAGTTTATTTGCATAGCACAGTTTGTACACAAAGTAATTCTAAGTGCTTAACGGAATAAGAAATACATTAAAATCACAATAAAACAAATCAAACCTTAAATAATTATCTTAAAATGAACATTAAAAGAGAAGAAGCAGAATAAAACCCTTTCATTGGATGGAAAACTGAAACACTGATTCCCCATGTTTAGTCCTGACTCTGGACAATGGCAGGAGGCCGGGACTAAACCAGGACTAAACCAGGACTATCAGGAGGTGGGTCCCTGTAGTCCTTAGAGTGTGAGATGGTTCATATGGCTCTAACATGTCAGAGATGTACTTTGGTTCTGGTCCATGGAGAGACTTGTTCACACGCAGAGCTGCTTTAAAGTGTATTCTTTGAACCAGAGGAGCCAGAGACCTGAGCACAGAACACATGTGTGAAGAACTTCCTGGTTCTAGTCAGGGCCTGAGCAGCAGCGTTTTGGATGTACTGCAGCTCTTTTAAGGCTTGTTTGGAGAGGCCTGTGAGGATGTGGCATGTGGAGAAAAAGGGGTCCCAGGACTGACCTCTGAGGCACCCCATAGGTCAGGGCCATTTTATCTGAGATACAGTTTCCATTTTCAATAATGTACTCCCTGTCGTCTAGCTAGAACTTGAACCAGTTTAGCCAGAGATGCCCTTCCAGTCCTCTAGCCTCTGTAAGAGGATCCCATGATCCACAGTGTCAAAAGCAGCACTCAGATCTGACAGGATCAAGACTGAGACTTTGCCTGCATCAGTGTTCAGGCGGGATGTCATTTGTCACCTTGATAAGAGCAGTCTCAGTGCTGTGGTGGGTCTAAAACCTGACTGGAAAACATCAAAGGAGTTCTTCATGTGGAGTTAATAAGTTCAATTTGGAGCTAATAAGTTAAAGTTAATAAGCTGTAATCAGCTTTTTCAAGGACTTTGCCTAAAAATGCAGATTTGAGACAGGTCCATAATTGTTCATTATTGTGGCAACAGGACTGTTCTTCTTTAGGAGAGGCTTGATAACTGCAGTTTTCAAAGCTCTTGGGAATTTTCCAGATTAAAGTGAGTTGACTATGCAAAAGTACATAGTAAAATAACAGTCTAAAATACATATCACTGTGTATTTTGATACAGAGTGATATCAACACCTCTGAACTAAACACAGCTGTCCAATGGGATTTGTTTATTTCAGTGATGCATGTGAAACAAAGGAGCTCATTGGTCACCATCATTTTGAACAAAATCACATTTCCCTCCCTTCAGATAAACAGTTTAATGCTTCACTCTTTGATTCTACAGAAATCCTCCAGAAATCCTGTGATTGGCTAATCCACCTGTCAATCATGTCCACCTGAAGTCAGGAAGATTCATCAATGGCCAGACTCACATCTTCATAAAGACTCAGAGAGGTGTGTGTTCTGGATCCTAGGGGACAGTCTCAGAAATCTTGCCTTTTTGATGCCGTGTTGGAGGATCAAACTTGAAACCTTCTCATAGTGAGGTACAAAAGCTAACCCCTGTGCCACCATGCCCCTGTTTTGTAGTAGACTGTATCACAGATGTTGAGGAATGCCTGTGGTGCAGACGTGTAATCCTACACTGTGTAATATTTGTGAGTTTTTCTCTGACCCAGTTGGCTGTGTGCTCTGGACTCTGTTGACTTCTTATAACAAGTGATGGAAAGAGACTGACACTTTGTACTCAAGTAAGTAAATACTGCGGCCAAAACCGATTCTTCCTGTTGTTTTGTTTTTTGTGTCTTGGCGGCACGGTGACTGAGTGCCATCACTCATGTCTCACAGCAAGAAGGTTGGTTCGATCCCCGGGTCACCAGGCCTTTCTGTGTGGAGTTTTTCATGTTTCTCCCCGTGTCTGGATGGGTTTCCTCCGGGTACTCCGGTTTCCCCCATCAACCAAAACATGAACGCCCTTCGAGACAACTGTTGTTGTGATTTTGGGCGTTACAAAAATAAATGAATTGAATTGAATTGAATTGAAAACCGTACCGTAAGTACATGCTGCAGGTTTTCATGCTTTTCTACTTGTGACTTGGTTTGGGGGATAGTAGCTGGGCTAAATACTTAGCAGAGTAAGCCATCAGTTGAATGGCAGTTTGTGGGGAAAAAAAGTTGAAAATAAAAGTACAAAAATACAGGACGTATCCTCTGCCATCAGTCATCAAAATTCCATCCAAAATACAGAGACAGTTGAACACACTGAGCCTCACCAGAGAGAGTGGAGCCGCTCCAGAGCGAGTGGAGCCGCTCCAGAGCGAGTGGAGCCGCTCCTGAGCACATGGCTAGAATTTGACTCAAAGTACAAGTCCAGGCTTAAAACTGTACTCAAAAATAGGCTCTACTCGATTGCAGTAATGTCAGTATTTGTAATCAGTTATTTTCCACCCCTGATAATAAACTACAACAGCCGCAGATGCGATACGCTAACAGGCTCACAGGCTAATCCTGCCTCAGGTTCAAATGTAAAGTTGCGATACATTCCTCTGGGAGCATGTTTTCCCTCCTCTGACCCAGGCTCACTCAGGACAGGCCCGTCTGCAGTATTGTTTACAACACACACTCACACACACACTCACACACTCACACACTCACAGCATAGGCCCAGACCAACAATATTTTTCCAGTGTGTTTTAAAATTGCTGTGTTTTTACCTCAGCAATTTGTAAGACACATTCTTTCTGCCACAACATATTTTTATTGTTCATTTTTGCTTTAGAAGTGCATATTTTTTATGTCTAAAACATACAAAACAAAACACAAAAAAAACCAACCATATTTAAAATGCCAAACACATGCCAAAAACATACAGAAATGTGTCGATGTATAAAGTTAAATGTGCACTGTGTCACTTTTCTAGTAGTGAACCCACTACCAGCTTGTCTCAGTGGAGATGTTTTTGCTTTGCCTGAAATGTTCTAGAGTATCTTTTTTGTGTCTTGCAGTGAGCGCTGTCACCTCTCCACAGATCTGACCTGTCTCCATAAAGACAGGTCAGATCTCTACGTTTGCCTACTGCCATACTGTGGCGTACTCAAGTACAACAACTTATCTGAGGAGACAAGCAGGTGTCCCACCACCAGAAAATGTGCATATTGCAGCTTTAACTTCAGTTTTATACATGGACAAAGTACTACCACAACTACTACTACTACTACTATTACTACAACTACCACCACTACTAGTACTACCACTACTACTACAACTTCTACCACTACTACTACTACTACTACTACCAATTTAATTTAATTTATTTTTGTAAAGTCCAAAATCACAACAGCAGTTGTCTCTTACGCCAGGACTAGACCAGGACTGAACCAGGACTGAACCAGGACTAGACCAGGACTGAACCAGGACTGAAGCAGGACTAGACCAGGACTGAACCAGGACTGAAGCAGGACTAGACCAGGACTGAACCAGGACTAGACCAGGACTGAACCAGGACTGAAGCAGGACTAGACCAGGACTGAACCAGGACTGAAGCAGGACTAGACCAGGACTGAACCAGGACTGAAGCAGGACTAGACCAGGACTGAACCAGGACTAGACCAGGACTGAACCAGGACTGAAGCAGGACTAGACCAGGACTGAACCAGGACCAGGACAGGCAGCTGCAGATGTGTCCATTTGCAGATAGTGTTCACGTCTGTTACCGTCTCTGAGCTGAGGGTCAGAGAGGCTCATCCACATAGAGCAGGGGTCAACCACCACCACCACCACTACTACTACTACTACAAAACTGGAGTAAATGTAAATGTATTTATTTATATTTTATACAGTTATAAAGTTGTAATCATGGTCCGGCCTCTAGACACAGCCCGTGCCTTGGTGGAGGTCTACACGCAATTGTACGTATATTTTTGAGCAGTTTTCCCTCATAACCTTAAAAGACCTCACTTTTGATAGAACATGTAGAACAAAGCAGCGTATCCTGCCTTAAACCTGGTGTCTGTTTTGTGTCGTTTTAATTAGTTTGTGCTTTTTTGCACAGAGGTCCTTGAACACATCACGGCCCTGTGCTTGTGGCACCAGCTCCTCAAAAGGAAAACTCTGTTTCCTGATGAGGGCCAGGTGGGATTTTACACTCATGTTTAATCATGAAAATAAATGGACTTGAAGACTTTGCAGTATCTGTGTAGTACAATATCAATGCAATACAGTGGTCCCTCGTTTATCATCGGGGTTCCATTCTAAAAATAGCCTGCAATAGGCGAAATCCACAAAGTAGTCACCTGTAATTTTTACAATTATTATATGTTTTAAGGCTGTAAAACCCCTGACCACACACTTTATACACTTTTCTCACACAGGCATTAACATTTTCTCACATTTCTCTCTTGTTTAAACACTCAAAGTTCAAACCTTTTTTATATTATGTCCCCCTTCCTCCTTAAGTCCAAAGCGTTTCTGAAATTTGTCGGTGCAGAACGTTTCATCGACATTGTGGGTTTTGTTGGGGAGAAAACTTGCAAACATACAGCACTCAAAGTCACACTGAGATCTAACATTTATGTAAATTTGTCTGAACACATTCTGTACTGTACAGGAGACAAGGCATGGAGGAGACTGACAATAGTCTACAGTCCCTCAGCCAATCAGGACGCAGAACACAATGCACGTTCATACACTGTAAAAAAAAAAAAAAAAAAGCATGCAAAATTGCATAAAAAAATGAATAAATCAGCGAGACAGCAAGGTGAAAGGTGAACCCCGATATAGCAAGAGACCACTGTATATCACTGCTCATATCCACATCAGATTTAGTATGTACCTGTAGACAGACTGTTACCATGGTAACAGAAGAGAAAACATGGCTGTATGTTTGTTGCATGCATAAATAAAATGAATAAAGAATCAGGAAGTGTGATGTTAGCATGCTCGTTGTTGCTAGCATTACTATGGCCTCTGAAAGTTGTGAAAAGTGCTTATAAACTCATTGTGGTGAGTAATGATGATGCTCTGAATGCATAAGGTCAGTGAGGAATAACTGCAAACTTTAAAATGAACTTGTGTTTTTCATGTTTTTAAGAGAGTAAATGTACACAGACTTTTACATGGATTATTCCAGTTTAGTATTTTTGATTTGTTTTCAAGACTCATTTCCTTATTTCAAGTTAAACAAAGTTGAATAATTGTAAACTCGTTAAAACTACTCAAAACAAGGTGAATATTCTGGATGTAGAAGTGATGTCATGGTGAATTGAAGATTGGTAATTTTTCTGTAGAAGTCAAAATCCACTGGATTCACAAATCGTGTGTTTTTCCCGCTGTGTCATTAGCGTATAGTGCACACAGACTAAACACACACATGTGCATGTTTATGTATCCACTTAGAGTTTGTGCTAATGCTTCATCATCAGCTCACTTCCTCTAAGAATTCCCCTCCGTGTCATCTCGGGTTTCAGAACCACTGCTCCTTCCTGGAAAATCTACCCATGATTCAAGCTGCACCAGACGTCAGCACACTGTAGACGCCCTGTCTCCGAACCCGAGCAGGACACGGGTCAGAACCCTCAGGTGGACCTCTGTGTCACGATGTGGAGCTGCTGGCACAGGAAACAAAGACTGGCACAAAGTTTAGTGTCTTCTCTGTCAGTTTAAATAAACCAAAAGTCAAATGATTTTTTTTCACTATATCTTCAGAAAGTGGAGCTATTATCCAACCTCAAAGACGTGAGTGTCGTCAAAAGACTCTAGGCCATAAGATTAATATGACGAGTTTGTGGAGCCAAAACCAAACTAATAATGAGAAGGTTCAACATTTGTGGAGCAGAAGTTTGGAGATTCCTTTAAAAAAAATGTGAATCTCCCACAGAGTTATGTAGAGTTATATATAGTTATATAGAGTTATATATAGTTATATAGAGTTATGTAGAGTTATACAGAGTTATGCTGCGTTATGTGGAGTTATGAAGGGTTATATAGAGTTATATAGTGTAATATAAAGTTATGTAGAATTATACTGAGTGATGTAGAGTTATGTAGAACTATGTAGAGTTATACAGAGTTATATAGTTATGAAGGGTTATATAGAGTTATATAGAGGTGTATATAGAGTAACATATGTAGTTATGTAGAGTTATATACAGTTATACAGGCCACACAATATCTGAAATCATGACATTATCAAATTCTCACAAGTGAACTCGAGCTGTTCACAAATATTGTCTGGACGCAGAGAAGACACTGTTCTCTCGTGTCCAAACAATGTCTCATCCTTGGAAAATAAGACTCTGGTTTTCATCTGCTTTTGGAGCAGCTCAAAAGCATAGAAAACTCATAAATCTGATTAAGTTTAGGGAAAAAGTTTCAATAACAAGAGAAAGAAACGCTAAGCAAAATATTCATTATTCATGCTCTGCTCCATCTGACCCTCTCCTCTATTACTACTACTAGTACTACTATTGATACTTTGCAGTGACTTTACGCTGGAAGTGTTCTGCATGTATATCTATGGAGGAATGTTTAGCAGTTGCCATGGTAACACAATGCACACATTAGCAAACACTGTCAAAAAAGTTTTAAGATGATCTAAAAACTCCAAACTGTCTGTAGTCTGTGATCAATCTGAGCGTTCATGGCCCTGTGTAGGAGTTTGAGTTTACACAAAAAGGTGATCGTGACTGAAAAACTTTTGGCTAATGCTAATGCTAGCTTGTGTCTTGTCTGAGAGGGACTTGTTCAAGATCAGCTAACCTGCTGTAGTTCATCTCTTGTTCAGTTCTTTACGGTCAGCTTATGTTAAAACAAAGCTCATCACTTGCAAAGTATCAATTATACATTTGCTCATGGTGACTTAAAGTTTATAAATACAGTGTTTTGTTTGGCGTTGTTGCATGTTTTATTGAGCTGACCTCAGACACTTGAAGCACATGCTTCTCCTGTGACACACGGCTCTAAATCAAAGATGGCGCATGCTTCTCTGACAGTTTCAGATCAGTTTCATAATAACGTCTCCACACATGAAACTCTGTCTCATAAAGTCTGCAAGAAAAAGTCATCATGTGTCTTTATTATTATGACCCTGTGCTGCCACAACTACCAGTGATTTATACGACTACTGTCTTGTATTATTACTCAAATATAGTACAACAACTACTATTTTTGAGTACTACTACCACTATTAATACTACGACTAAAACAGCTGCTACTACTACGACTACTACAACTACTACTACTAAGACTAGGGCAGCTACTACTACTACGACTACTACAACTACTACTACTCTGACTACTACAACTACTACTACGACTACTACAACTACTAAACCTACTACCACTACTACAGCTACTACTACAACTACTTCTATTACTGCTACTATTACAACTACTGCTATTACTACAACTATTACAGCTACTACTGCTGCTATTACTGCTACTACTACGACTACTACTGCTGCTGCTACTGCTACTACTATCATACTACTACTATTACTAGTAGTATTGTGTATGTATGGTGGTGTTGTGTACTTTTTCAGTCTGTGTTGTGTTTTCTCTGGGCAGTTGAGGCTCCAGTCGTTTACCCTGAAAACCTTAAATGCTCTGGAGGTGTTTTGAGGATAGCAGTTTTCAAAATTACAAAGCTGTGTATTTTGAGGTGAAATAGTTTCTTGTCTGATGCAACGTGGAGCCATAGATCTGATTATAAATGTTTACAACTGGTCATAGATCTACAGGAGTGTGTATAGCATCAGCGACTCCAGACACAAGTATAAGCAAACGAGCAGATTACCGGTACAAATATTTTCCTCCAGATATTAAAGATAATGTTTCCTGTCATGACGATGTGTGAAATAATTCCTAGATTTCCAAAGTAATGGCACTGATGTTTTTAAAGGCCCTGGACCTGGAGTGTCCCCTTGGATTTAAGCAGAGCATGTGTCCTGCCCCAGCACAGATATACTCAAAATACTTCTGCTGTGTACTGTCTGTATCTAATTATAAAAGTGTTATTATAGTCTTTTATACGCCGTGAAACAGGAAGTGCGTGTTAAACCCTGCTCTGGTCTCTGAAAGCTGTGAAATGTGCTTATAAACTCATCATGGTGAGTCATTAGAATGGTCAGAATGTATAAGGTAAATGATCACAGCAAAAAGAACTAGTTTTGTAGTAGTAGTAGTAGTGCTAGTATTATTAGTAGTAGTTGTAGTAGTAGTCATAGTAGTGGCAGTACTAGTAATAGTAGTAGTAGTGGCAGTAGTAGTAATAGTAGTAGCACTAGCAGTAATAGTAATAGTAGCAGTAGTAGTAGTAGTAAAAGCAGTAGCAGTAGTAGTAGTAGTAGTAGTAGTAGTAGTCGTAGTAGTTGTAGCAGTAGTAGTGGAAGTAGTAGTAGTAATAGTAGTAGTAGTAGTGTTGGCAGCAGTAGTAATAGTAGTAGTAGTAGTAGTAGTAGTAGTAGTAGTAGTAGTAGTAGTAGTAGTAGTGGCAGTACTAGTAATAGTAGTAGTAGTGGCACTAGCAGTAATAGTAATAGTAGCAGTAGTAGTAGTAGCAGTAGTTGTAATAGTGGCAGTAGTAGTAGTAGTAGTATGAGTATGTACACAGTCGTAGTACTTTGGTCCTTGTTCCAGTCTTGTTGTTCTTGTAATTTGCTGAACATAAAAAAGTCCAATGACATGACAGACTGTGGTACAGGATAATTACTGATGTCATTGTAAACCAGGAATGAGTCTGCACCACATTCCTCCTTCTCAAACACCAGGCCACATTTAACCCTGAACACAACAATCTGGACATTCCTCTGCTGCCTTCTACCTCTCTCCCTCTCTCTCTGTCTCTTTGTCCCTGGCTGTCTCTCTCTCTCTCTGTGTGTCTCTTTGTCTCTCTCTCTCTCCCTCCCTCTCTGCCTCTTTGTCTTTCTCTGTCTCTCTCCCTCTCTTTCTGTCTCTACCCCTCTCTCTGTCTCTTTGTCGCCCCCTGTTTCTCTCTCTCTCTCTCTCTCTCTCTCTCTCTCTCTCTCTCTCCCTCTTTCCATCTGCCCCCTCTCTTTCCCTCTTCTCTCTCTCTTTCCCTTTCTCCCAATTTTTCAATCCCTCTCTCTTTCTCTCATCCCTCTTCTCTCTCTCTCTCTCCCCCTCATTTCTTCTCTCTCTCTCCATTCCTTTTAACTCCCTCCCTCCTTCTCTCTCTCTCTCCCTCATTTCCCCCCCTCTCTCTCTCCATTCCTTTTCCCTCCTTCTCTCTCTCCCTCCCTCATTTCCTCCCCCTCTCTCTCTCTCCCTCCCTTTTCCCTCCCTCCTTCTCTCTCTCTCTCCCTCATTTCCCCCCCTCTCTCCATTCCTTTTCCCTCCTTCTCTCTCTCTCTCTTCCTCATTTCCTCCCCCTCTCTCTCTCCATTCCTTTCCCCTCCCTCCTTCTCCCTCTCTCTCTGTTGTGGTCTTTAGTCCATGCAGAGGTCAAGGAGTCTTTCTATGAGGAAAAACTGTGGAAAATGGTTGAGTAACAGAATTCCGAGTGTGAGCTGAGAGCGGGAGGAAACAGACTGAAGCGTCATTCTGCAAAAAAACTTTTATGTAAAAAAGATGTGGACATAGTTGAGATCTGTGTCCGTCTGCTGCTGAAAATGTTTCATTTATAAAAGTTGGGGTCATAAAGGCGCCATTAAAGCTGCCACCTGCCACCTGCTTATCTCCATGGAGATAAGTAGGTGGCAGGTGGCAATAGCTAACAATAACTAACTAACTAACAACTGCTAAAAGTAACAGTGTTTTTGGCACAAAACATATTTATCTCTTCTATCTCCATGGACAATGTTCCGAAGTATGGTTTTAACTTTCTGTTTCCATGGAATTATGGAGGTGACGTGCCACCTCCAGAAAGTTACATACTGTAGCTTTAAGGGTCTGGTCTGCTGTTCTGATGTATCCTCATCACAAACAGGCCTGGAGTTGTTCACTTCATGACATCACAAGGTGTAACAGAGCATTTTGAGCTTTGGAGATGTAGACAGACTAATAATAAAGTGTTACTCAAACAGCATTAGAACATGGCCTCACAAGAGAATCTTTAAGTCAAATCAAAGTCAGTTTAATGTTTTGTGTCATTGTAAAAACGTTGAAAGTTGTGAGGATTTGAGCAGCAGGTTTCTTGTGTTTCTGCTCCTAAGTCACGGCTGCTTTTATGAGACAATAGTTTAAATGAGAGACATAATAATAGTAGAAATCCCAAAATTACACAGACCTCAGTGGGTTTGTAAAGAAAATAACCCAAAAGGAACAGGATTCAGTTTAAAATGAGTAGAATTCCTATGTCATGGACTCAGGATCCCGCCCAGAGACCAGGATCAAGGCCGGACTACAGACCCACCCTGGAATTAGTCTGGGTTTGGACTCACCAGGACTGTGTAGTAGTGGTACTGCGTAGTACTGGTACTGCGTGGTGCTGGTACTGCGTGGTACTACACCGGGACCTCAGCTTATTTCAAAGAATGTTGAATGTGTAACTTTTCATCATTTCACTTTTTGTTCTGACATCATAGGCGAACACAACACAACACCGTTTACGCAACACAACATAACACAAAATCCACGTTGTCCCCGTCGGACTCACACACTCAGAAATGCACATTTCACAGCAACAAACACACGAATAGTAGATTGAATGACACAGATACATTGAAAGTGTGTCCTGCCCCAGCACTGGTCCACTGTATGAGCCACTCTGAGGTCAGAATAACCACAACACTGCACAACACTGCACAACACTGCACAACAATGCTACACAACACTGCACAACAACGCTACACAACACTGGACAACACTGCACAACAACACTGCACAACACTGCACAACACTGCACAACAACACTGCACAACAACGCTACACAACACTGCACAACAACACTGCACAACAACGCTACACAACACTGCACAACAACGCTACACAACACTGCACAACACTGCACAATACTGCACAACAACACTGCACAACACTGCACAACAATGCTACACAACACTGCACAACAACGCTACACAACACTGCACAACACTGAACAACAACGCTACACAACACTGCACAACAACACTGCACAACACTGCACAACAACACTGCACAACACTGGACAACACTGCAAAACAACACTACACAACACTGGACAACAACGCTACACAACACTGCAAAACAAAACAACACTGTACAACAACACCTCACAACACAACACTGCACAACAACACTGCACAACAACACTGCACAACAACGCTACACAACACTGCAAAACAAAACAACACTGTACAACAACACCTCACAACACAACACTGCACAACAACACTGCACAACAACGCTACACAACACTGGACAACACTGCAAAACAAAACAACACTGTACAACAACACAACACTGCACAACAACACCTCACAACACTGCACAACCACACTGCACAACACTGGACAACACTGCAAAACAACACTACACAACACTGCACAACAACGCTACACAACACTGCACAACACTGGACAACACTGCAAAACAACACTACACAACACTGCACAACAATGCTACACAACACAACACTGTAAAACAAAACAACACTGTACAACAACACCTCACAACACTGCACAACAACACTGCACAACAACGCTACACAACACTGGACAACACTGCAAAACAAAACAACACTACAACAACACAACACTGCACAACAACACCTCACAACACAACACTGCACAACCACACTACACAACACTGCAAACAAAACAACACTCTACAACAACACAACACTGCACAACAACACCTCACAACACCACACTGTACAACAACACCTCACAATACAACACTGCGCAACATTGCACAACACTACACAACACTGCAAAACATCACTGCACAACAACACAACACTAAAACAAAAACACAACACTTCACAACAACATCACTCTGCACAACAACACTGCATAACAACACAACACTGCACAATAACACTGCAAAACAACACAACACTGCACAACAACACTGCATAATAACACAACACTGAGCAACACTGCACAACAACGCTACACAACGCTGTAGAACACTGAAAAACAAAACAACACTGCACAACACAACTGCACAACAATACAACACTGCACGACAACAAAACACTGCACAGCAACAGAGCATAACAACATTGCACAGCAACACTGCACAACAACGCAGCACCACACAACAGCACAACACTACACACCAAAACAACACTGTGCAAAAACACTGTACAACAACACTGCACAAAAATACTACACAACACAACACTGTGCAACCACACAACACTGCACAACAAACACCTCAAACACAACACTGTGCAACACTGCACAACAATACTGCACAACAACACAACACTGAGCAAAAACACAACATTGCACAACACCACACTGCACAACAACACTGCACAACAATGCTACACAACGCTGTAGAACACTGAAAAACAAAACAACACTGCACAACACAACTGCACAACAATACAACACTGCACGACAACAAAACACTGCACAGCAACAGAGCATAACAACATTGCACAGCAACACTGCACAACAACGCAGCACCACACAACAGCACAACACTACACACCAAAACAACACTGTGCAAAAACACTGTACAACAACACTGCACAAAAATACTACACAACACAACACTGTGCAACCACACAACACTGCACAACAAACACCTCAAACACAACACTGTGCAACACTGCACAACAATACTGCACAACAACACAACACTGAGCAAAAACACAACATTGCACAACACCACACTGCACAACAACACTGCATAACAACACAACACTGCACAACAACACTGAGCAACACTGCACAACAACACAACACTGCATGACAACACAACTGTTCTTGCAGGCTCTAAACAAGGACCAAACAAATTTCGGACAGTAATGGACTAAACTAGGAAAAACTGATACTGCAGAGGAATACTTATACTGCAGAGGAACACTTATACTGCAGAGGAGTACTTGTAAAACAGAGGAATACTTATACCATAGAGAAATACTTGTACTTCAGAGGAGTACTTGTACTACAGAGGAGTACTTGTACTAAAGAGGAGTACTTGTACCGCAGAGGGGTACTTGTGCTGCAGAGGAGTACTTGTACTGCAGAGGAGTACTTGTGCTGCAGAGGAGTACTTGTACTATAGAGGAGTACTTGTACTGCAGAGGAGTACTTGTGCTGCAGAGGAGTACTTGTACTGCAGAGGAGTACTTGTACCGCAGAGGAGTACTTGTACCGCAGAGGAGTACTTGTACCGCAGAGGAGTACCTGTACCGCAGAGGGGTACTTGTGCTGCAGAGGAGTACTTGTACTGCAGAGGAGTACTTGTGCTGCAGAGGAGTACTTGTACTATAGAGGAGTACTTGTACTGCAGAGGAGTACTTGTGCTGCAGAGGAGTACTTGTACTATAGAGGAGTACTTGTACTGCAGAGGAGTACTTGTACCGCAGAGGAGTACCTGTACCGCAGAGGGGTACTTGTGCTGCAGAGGAGTACTTGTACTGCAGAGGAGTACTTGTGCTGCAGAGGAGTACTTGTACTATAGAGGAGTACTTGTACTGCAGAGGAGTACTTGTGCTGCAGAGGAGTACTTGTACTATAGAGGAGTACTTGTACTGCAGAGGAGTACTTGTACTGCAGAGGAGTACTTGTACCGCAGAGGAGTACTTGTACCGCAGAGGAGTACCTGTACTGCAGAGGAGTACTTGTACCGCAGAGGAGTACCTGTACCGCAGAGGGGTACTTGTGCTGCAGAGGAGTACTTGTACTATAGAGGAGTACTTGTACTGCAGAGGAGTACTTGTGCTGCAGAGGAGTACTTGTACTATAGAGGAGTACTTGTACTGCAGAGGAGTACTTGTACTGCAGAGGAGTACTTGTACCGCAGAGGAGTACCTGTACTGCAGAGGAGTACTTGTACCGCAGAGGAGTACCTGTACCGCAGAGGAGTACCTGTACCGCAGAGGAGTACCTGTACTGCAGAGTAGTACTTGTACTGCAGAGGAGTACCTGTACTGCAGAGGAGTACTTGTACTACTTTCAGGAGGCTGTACAGTGACCACAGTTTGAGAATGTGAACAGACAGAGGACTGCACAGGTTCTAAAGCACCTGAGTCTGCAGCTGAACAAACACCACTCTACCTCCTTTGACTTCCTGTTCACACGAAGAACTGACCAGGAAAACACAGAGAGAGGAGAAGAAGGCAGAGAGGAGGAGGGAGGAGAGAGAGGGGCATGAGAAGAAGGCAGAAAGAAGGAGGGAGGAAAGGGAGGAGGGTGAAAAGAAGGCAGAAAGGAGGGGGGAGGAGAGGGAGGAGGGTGAAAAGAAGGCAGAAAGGAGGGGGGAGGAGAGGGAGGAGGGTGAGAAGAAGGCAGAGAGGAGGAGGGAGGAGGAGAGCGAGGACGGTGAGAAGAAGACATAGAGAAGGAGGGAGGAGAGGGAGGATCGAGGTGAGAGAGGAGAGAGAGAAGAAGGCAGAAAGGAGGAGGGAGGAGAGGGAGGAGGGTGATTATAGAGGAAGGAAGAGAGGAGGGAGTGGAGAGCAATGAGAGGAGGAAGGGGAGAGGTAGAAGAGGAGGGAGGGGAGAAGAGGAAACAGAAAGAATAGAGGAGGGAGGGAAGAGGGAGGGGATGGGAAGAGAAGAGAGAGGGAGTAATAGGGAAAAAGGGTGGAGAAAAGGGGAGAAGGGATAGAAAGAAAAGGGAATGTTGGGGAGAGCGGGTGAGAGAGTGCTGAGGGGAGAGAAGATGAAGGGGATGGAGAGAGAGACAGGAGGGAAGAGAGGAGAGAGAAGGAAGAGATAGCGAGACTGGATGAAAGAGAGGGTGGAGGAGGAAGGGGGGAGGAAGGGTCCAGTTTACAGAACAGCTCTGATTTACACAGGGTCAGCTGGTGCAGGCCTCCACAGCCCTGGCTCTGCCCCAGCACTCCCACCCTCGGCTGGGGCAGAGCAGCGGCTTTGGCCCCTGTTCAGATCCTGGAGGTTTCTGTCCACTTCCCCTCGGCTCCTCTGATCCTGTCTGCAGCACAGCCAGAGTGTACACTGCACTCAGCTCATTTCAAACACTATTCCCACGCTGCTCCGGCTAACTGGAGTAACCAAGAGGAGCAACTGGAGTAACCAAGAGGAGCAACTGGAGTAACCAAGAGGAGCAACTGGAGTAACCAAGAGGAGCAACTGGAGTAACCAAGAGGAGCAACTGGAGTAATAGTTGTATTAATAATTTTCACCTAATGAATTATGGGATCCCAATTAGTTGCCAGTGTGCACATTTACATGGCCAGTAAAAGTATATATAGTGTTCCCTTGTTTATCGCGGGGGTCACGTTCTAAAAATAACCCGCAATAGACGAAATCCACAAAATAGTCAGCTTTATGTTTTACAATTATTATATGTTTTAGGGCTGTAAAACCCCTCACTACACACTTTATACACTTTTCTCACACAGACATTAATATTTTCACATATTTCTGTTTTGTTTAAACACTCAAAGTTCAAATCTTTGTATATTATATCCCCCTTCCTCCATGATCGCTTTAAATTTGTTGTTGGCGTGTGCCTCTTTTCATCGACATTGTGAGTTTTGTCAGGGAGAAAACTTGCAAACGTACAGCACTTCAGAGTCACACTGCGATCCAACATTTATGTAAATGTAATTCTAATATATTGTTCTCTTCAGTCTCTTGAGGCTGTGATTTGGTGGGCTACAGTTAGATTTAATACAATGTATTTTCTTGCTTCTTCTTTGCTTAAATAGACAAACACAGCAGGAAAGTTAGAGCTCGTCTTTATTCAACAACTTAACTCATCTCATGCGCGCCCTGTGTGCGTTCACTCTTGTTACATTTTTATTGGTGCGCTCCTCAAATACACTGTACTGCAACAATAAGCAGGAACCAATATTATTATGAAGAAAGTAAATAATGTATCCAACATAATATAATAAATAATATTCATTGTTAATAAAATAAGTACAAAGTAATAAACAAAATACTAATGACCCAAATAAATGTTAATACATAAAATAATATACATCAAATAACTCAAAGGTTGCATAAATTTGGCTGAACAGGAGACACGGCATGGAGGAGATTGATTGACAAGGGTCTGCAGTCTCTTAGCCAATCAGAACACAATGCGCATTCATACACAATAAAAATGCATGCAAAACTGCGAAACAGCAAGACCACGAAAGGTGAATGCGATATTAGTGTGCAATAGTAATTGTCCAACAGTTGAATCTGGGCACGTGCAGGTAACAATTTGACAAAACTTTGGTTCTAAATAGGCGGATCACAGAAGTAACACTAGCAGTACTTATGCTAGAAATACCAACTCTGTGTAATATGTTTAAATGATATACTAACATGACTCCACTATACACCCACTTATATATTTTATGACTAAACGCTATCCTAAAATCTTGGCGAGAATGTTCTAAAATAACATTAAGGGAAAAGTGGCTCCTCCCACTTCTGAACATAAACAAAATGTCTAAACGTCTTGTCCTGCGCCCAGTTTCTAGTTTTATTTTTAAGGTGGTATTTTTTCAGTCTCAGGGGAGATGAGGTCACTGTACCAAGTGTTTGACTACTGTGGACACCCATGTAGCTCTCACACCAACTCAACTCCGCCTTAAGATTTATAAACAAAACATTTCAAAACTTAGCAACCGTTTCATAGGGACATGCAATCATTGGGTTTATAGTCGGCTAAATGCAAGTAAAAATCACATCCAACTTTCATTTAGGACCTCTGTGGACTTGGTTTGGTCCTGGTTTAGTCCTGATCAAATGAGGCTAAAAACAATAACTGCTTAAGCGTGAAAGTTGAAAGACCTGAAGTTGTTAATCCAACTCCAAAGTGGTCTTCTTTGAGCACTAAAAAAATGCCCCAGTCACATTTTGCCTGGATTATTGCATCATAGGTTAAAAGTCCATAAATCATCACTGAACCTGCTCTGAGATTTTTTTGTGGTCAAGGTATGTCCATCCATCCATTTTCTTCCGCTTATACGGATCCGGGTCACGGGGGCAGCTGACTGAGTAGAGACTCCCAGACTTCCCACACCCCAGACACTTCCTCCAGCTCCCACGGCATTCCCAGGCCCGCCGAGAGACATAATCCCTCCAGTGTGTCCGGGGTCTTCCCCGGGGCTTCCTCCCTGTGGGAGGAATCGTGGAATCGATCACTTGTCCACATTAAGAAGTAAAACCTGATTTGGCACAGCAACATTCCCTCATAGCTCATTTATACAAGATGCTATTAAATATTAATGAGAGGAACCAATTTTACTACTTCAAAATAACACTTCACAAGATATTGAGTTAACCCGGCAGTGTTCCCACGCTATTAACATGTTTATGATTTCATACAAGACAAGAAAGGAGTCAGGAATTCAAAATGGCCTCCAAGCAACAACATGCTTTGTTGGTGGGAACAGGCTTGTAAACTAGCAAGTCATTAGCACTGTGGTTAGCTAATTGGGATAATGATACGTTAGCGGATAGAAGGTGTATTTTTATATGTGAACCAAGATGCTACCAGCTAATGGTATGGAAAAATGGACACAATTTTCCCACAACGCCTAAGGGTTTCAGTAAAAGATAGCAAATAGATGCTAAACCAAACAACAGCTTATATACTGGAAAGTCAGTGCTGTGGTTGGTGAATTGGTGCAGTTATGTGTTCACTGCAAAGAATGTATAAAGGTTTTAGACTAAGGTAGTGTGCATCACATCAGCTCACTGAGGCTAGCAGTTACAGGAGCAAATTTGGAGCAGAGTTGCATATTAGGAATTCCGACGGTGAGTATCATCGCAACCAAAGTGCCAATCTGGAGTGAGGCTCTTGAAGGTAACACTCCTCCCTGCTCATTCCGGTGGTTTAGCAGGGAGCAGTTGCTTAGCAACACTGTCAATCAAACCTGTTGCTAACACTAGTAGGAGTGACCTCGGGGAAAGAAGGCGCCTGATTTGTCTGTTATTAATGTTCATATCTTTATTTACAGACACAATAGTGAAATAAAAGCACCAGGATCATGTAGAGGGTTAATACGAACATTTAAGACCAAAAAGACAAGTCTGACAGCAGCAGTTACAGAGAGAGGGGATACTGTTTTTCAATGTAAAATTAATTGGAGTCAGTGTAGCCAGAAGTGCAGCCCATGATCACTTCCTATTTGGAACACGGCGGCGAGCAGATTAACTGTGTCCATTGATATATATAGTCTATGGTTGGCTGGAAAATTTCTGTTTATGTACGCAACATTTAGCTAAATGTGCACAAGGCACACTCGGGATTTTGTCCTTTGGGTGAACCAGTTTCTGTCTTAAAGTGTTTGTAGGTTTGAAATAGACCGGGGCTTCATGCTGTCTGAAAATTCTCTGAAGCTTTTCAAATACACCCGCTGTACAAGGAATGGTTAGTTCTGTTCAGGGAATCTGAACCTCGGAGATTCCAGGGCTGAAATCATCCAAATGATTTTAGTTATGGTCCATGGAGTTTAAAAACACACTGGAGCAAGGTGATGCTTTAAGTCTGTTTGTGATGAGGAAACAACATTAGAACACAGAATCAGAAAACAGCATAAGGGCTCTTTAATAGCAAAGAAGAAATTTAAATCTGTCAACTGGACAAGTGAGTGTCCAGTTGACAGATTTTAATATTTTCTTTGCTATGGATCAGACCTGGACAACTGAGGGATTACACAGACATGGGCCCTTTAACATATAATAGCTAATCAACTTTCAGATGAGATTTCTGAACTTGTGTGGGTCTAGTGACACCAAACCTCTCTTTTACATGCAACTGTGAGACCAGAGAAGTGACATAAACATTATGAGATAAACATGTTCTTTACTTTAACATTGGCACTGGCTTCACCATTTATTTATCTGTGAAGGAGAGTTCAAGTTGACCTAATTCCAGGTAGCATGGGCTAGCGAAGTGATCGAGTTGCTCTGGGCAGAGATAGATCATTTTGCATTATGAATGTCTATTTCACATCTATTTCTCATCTATTTCACATCCTAAATGACTGTGTATTGTACTGAATCTCATAAATAAATACATCCATTGTGTGTCTGATTTCCTGTTTTCCTGTTTTAAATTTCCCATTAAAGTAAATTGCATTCAAAATATGTCTAACGCTAATATTCAAACTCCTTCTTTCACCATGAGCATTATATTAATCTAACCAAGATGAAATTAGCTGCAATTTCGCACTCAGATTCTGTAGACTGAGCCTTACTATACCTCCACTATAGTGATGTCATCTTTACCCACAATCCCTTTCACCTGCATCCCTGTTAAAATCATCAGTGTGGTTAAAACTGTTGTGCGACTTGCTACATTTTTGTTGGAAATTTGATCTTTGGTTTTAAGGAGTGTGCACCTGACAGACAGAGCAGAGTCAGACCACACAGAAAGACCAAGCAAACCCAACCAAATGCATTACCATAAACCACAGGCAAAAGTCCCTGAGAGGAGGGCCAGGAGCACAAAGACAGGCAAGACAGGAGCAGGCAGGAGCAGGCAGGAAGAGACAGGAGCAGACAGGAGGAGACAGGAACAGACAGGAGCAGGCAGGAGCAGACAGGAGCAGACAGGAGGAGACAGGAACAGACAGGAACAGACAGGAGCAGGCAGGAGCAGGCAGGAGCAGGCAGGAGGAGACAGGAGCAGACAGGAGCAGGCAGGAACAGACAGGAGCAGGCAGGAGGAGACAGGAGCAGACAGGAGGAGACAGGAGCAGGCAGGAGCAGGCAAGAGCAGACAGGAGCAGGCAGGAGCAGACAGGAGCAGGCAGGAGGAGACAGGAGCAGACAGGAGGAGACAGGAACAGACAGGAGCAGGCAGGAGCAGACAGGAGCAGACAGGAGGAGACAGGAACAGACAGGAGCAGGCAGGAGCAGGCAGGAGGAGACAGGAGCAGACAGGAGGAGACAGGAGCAGGCAGGAGCAGGCAAGAGCAGACAGGAGCAGACAGGAGCAGGCAGGAGCAGACAGGAACAGACAGGAGCAGGCAGGAGCAGACAGGAGGAGACAGGAACAGGCAGGAGCAGGCAGAAGCAGGCAGGAGGAGACAGGAGCAGGCAAGCGCAGACAGGAGCAGACAGGAGCAGTCAGGAGCAGGCAGGAGGAGACAGGAACAGACAGGAGCAGGCAGGAGCAAGCAGGAGCAGGCAGAAGCAGACAGGAGCAGGCAGGAGGAAACAGGAGCAGATAGGAGCAAGCAGGAGGAGAAAGGAGCAGGCAGGGGCAGGCAGGGGCAGGCAGGAGCAGACAGGAGGAGACAGGAGCAGATAGGAGCAAGCAGGAGGAGATAGGAGCAGGCACGAGCAAGCAGGAGCAGGCAGGAGCTGAAAGGAGCAAATGGGAGGTGAACGATGAGAGGTGTGGTGTTGGACTATTCTGTTGCTGGGTTTCAGATGACATCAGACCATTCTATAGGCCAATAATATGTAATACATGATATTGTAGGCCTATAGAATGGGTACTGTTATTTTACTGTCTTAAAAATTAAATAGTTCATTTTAAATGATTTGCAGTGGTCCAAAGTTTTTTTCTCACTTACCTTATGTATTCAGAACTTTGTAATTAGTTACCATGATGAGTTTATAAGCGCTTTCACAACTATGAGACAAGAGGAGAATTTTGGTGAACCTAACAACTAGCATGCTAATGTGCACTTCCTGGTATAATTGGGTATAATTTATGCTAGGCCCCTTTAACCCAGGTTATAGTCAACGCTAGGCACGAGGGACCAAAAATACAGAACTCGGGGATGTTTTAACAGTGTTTATTTACAAAGCGTAGATAGGCAAATGATGGTAGATCAGATGGTGTGTCGGGAGCAGGGAGTTAGCCGTGGCCCAAAGGAAAACGTGAGGAGCTGCATCTGAGATGAGGAGAACGGTACCGGTACAGGAGGGGTAGAAGATGGGAGTGCTGAGCTGGATCGATATCTGGTGAGGAGCTAAGAGTGTCCAGTAAGCACGTAAAAAGCAGAGAAAAACATGAACAGAGCCAAGCAAGGTATATTCACATGAACACGCGGACAATCTGGCGTCGAGTGTCGGGTCCTGGCTCCTCTTATCCACCGCAGGTGCAGCTGATTGTGACTGCCTCCAGGTGTGCATGGGAGGAGCCAAGATCTCCGCCCAGCTCCAGACTCAGGCACGTGAGGGAGGAGAAAGGACCACAAACGAGGCAGGACAGACCGGGAGCAGGACAGCATTAGAATAAACACAGCAAGGCAGTAAGTAAGTAGTTATAGAGCTCGGGATTTTGACATCACACAAGAATTTTCATTTAGCCTAATGTTACATCAGTGGAGATTTTAAGCTGCTAAAACTAAACTTTCATTCATTCAAAAGGTTTCTGACACTATAGAGCGACATGTGTTTTTATAGCAGTGACACAGCAGCTCCTCGGCTTGTTCCACTCTGCTTTCATTTACTTTTGACCTTGTTTTGGCTAACATCTCTCTTGAGAGTGTTTAACCAAGACATTTTTTGATCTTCCATCCCGAGCTCTATTCCATAGATTCTATATATCCTATTATATATAGAAACAAAGAGAAAGTGTCAGCAGTCACCTCCAGTCTCTCTCTCTTTAAAACCTTCAAATCAGGATAGAAACCTAGGGGTAATAATGGACTCAGACTTGAACTTTAACAGCCACATCAAATCAATAACATCTGCAGCTTTTACCATCTAAAAACATGTCAAAAATCAAAGTTACAGTATATTGTCAAAAACAGACTTGGAGAGACTTATCCTGCATTTGTCTCCAGTAGGTTAGACTACTGTAACGTCCTGCTCACTGGCCTCTCCAAACGAGCCTTAAGACACTGCAGTACATCCAGAACACTGCTGCTCGGGTCCTGACTAGAACCAGGAAGTACTTCACTCATGTGTCCTGTGCTCAGGTCTCTGGCTCCTGTGGCTCAGAGAATAAACTTTAAAGCAGCTCTGCTTGTGAACAAGTCTCTCCATGGACCAGAACCAAAGCACATCTCCCACATGTTAGAGCCATACTGTCATGATCCTGGTCTGTCTGTCATATTTTGTGTATTTTTCCTGCTTAGTCCTGGTTCAGTCCTGGTTTAGTCCAGGTTTAGTCCGGCCTCCTGCTTGTGCCCAGAGTCAGGACTAAACATGGGGAATCAGAATTTCAGTTTTATGCAACTAAAACTTGGAACAGTCTTCCTGAAGATGTTAGACAGCCCTCTACTTTGACAATGTTTAAATCCAGACTCAAAACAGTTCTGTTTAGCTGTGCATACGACTGAAAGGGTTTCATTCTGCACTCTTCTGTTTTAATGTTAATTTTATGATGATTATTTGTGATTATTTATGTTTTGATTTGTGTGATTTTAATGTCTTTCTTATTCTGTAAAGCACTTTGAATTACTTTGTGTACGAATTGTGCAATTTATACAAATAATTTTCCAACACAAAACAAGCTAGCTTACAAACTTTCTAACTTGTTATCGTTGCACTTTCGGAATCAAACTCCATTTTATAGTGGGATATATGGTCCACTTCACCAGTCTGTTGCTTTGACATTTTCAGTCGTTAAATTCAAACAGGAAGCAGTGGTTGGACCTTAAAATACTTCACACCTCAATGCGGTAACACCTTTACTCGGTTTTTATGCTAACTGCTAACTCGGGGATTTTCAAAGTAAAGTATGAGATCACCGGAGGGACAAACTTCATACACGTGTGGGCTGTAAGATTAATGTCTTGAGGATTTAGTGTGGAGGAGGAGGATTGACAGATGAATCAATATTTCACCCACATAAAGTTTGCAAACGAGATAATGAGTCTGTACAGGGTAGTATGACTCACTGAACATTTATGCTAGCTCAAGGGATTTCGACCTGTTGAAAAGATAATGCTAGTGGAATTTTCAACAGTTGTAGTAGTTGTTAGCATCATTTGTAACAGAAAACCAAGTAATTTCTCTTTTGGGTTAAAATGTACTATATAATTTGTACTATGATTGCAGTACTCGAAGCAATATCTGAGTAGCCTCGGAAAGGTCAGCTGTAGTAGTAGTAGTAGTAGTAGTAGGAGTAGTAGTAGTAGTAGTAGTAGTAGTAGTAGTAGTAGTAGTAGTAGTAGTAGTAGTAGTGGTGGTGGTAGGTAAGGCAAGGCAAGTTTATTTATCTGATTCCCCATGTTTAGTCCTGACTCTGGGCAGCAGCAGGAGGCTGGGACTAAACCAGGACTAAACCAGGACTATCAGGAGGCTGGTAATAATGCAACACATGTTTATTTTAAGATGGCCACACTGGAACCGGCTACTTCAGTGACATGATACAGCTTTTCATTTTCAGGTTGATAAGAGGTCTTGTAATACATCTTTTCAGTGACTGCAAGCATCTTTTTAGTAGTGTATTCTACCTTCCTGTAAACAGCTAATGGTACATCCATTTATGACCTTCTACAGACAGTATGTAAAAGGAGTTCAGTCCTTATAATGCCAGCCTTCTATAGATACTACCTTTCTCGGGCAATAAATACTGGAAAAACTCCCTTGAAATGCAACGCATGTGCTGCTGTTTGGAACTTCATGCATCTGATCAGATAAAGTTCTTTCAACTCTCTGCCTGGTCTGCAATCTCTTCCCTCACATTTAAACAGAGGACATACAAACTCCACACAGACATGGGGAGAACATGCAAACTCCACACAGAAAGTCCCAGGTTAACTCAAACCATAATGATCCACGGGTGTCATAGATTATAACTATATAACAGACACAGGGATAATATATCTTCTTTAAGTAATGGATCCACTTTCTGAAGATATGGTGAAAAATCATCACAGACAATCAATCATTTCACAGAGACGACGCTGAACTTTGTGTCAGTTTTTGTTCCATATGGATAGGTCCAGTGATCAGAGAGATATGAACCATAAACCAGGTCCACACATGTGCAGTCTGAGAGTTACACAGAGAAGTCCACCTGAGAGCTCTGTCCTGTGATCTCTCTCACTCTACAATGTGCTGATGTCATGTGAGCGCAATTAACCTGTTTACCCCCCGAGACATTAAAGGGTGGGTCACTAAAGTCTAGCCCATCCTGTTAAAGTCATATCCAAGTTCACACAGTCACACCTATTGTGCCAGACCAGCTCCTTTGACCTTCCTCCCATGCCCACCCGTTTAAGACCAACCTCTGCGTCCCTTTAACGAGCCACAATCAGGGAAGTTCATTTCCTGTTCTCAAGCACGCACTTCCTGTACCAGAGGATGTGGCTTAAAAACTTAAAATTCACTCTATACTGCTAGTCTACTATTATAACTACTTCTACTACTACTGCATATATTTATACTACTACTACTACTACTACTACTACTACTACTTCCTTTATTACAGTGACGACTTCCTCAGAACTGCTTCTACAACTACTACTAATCTTACCACTACTACTACTACTGCTGCTGCTGCTACTACTGCTACTTCTACTACTACTACTGCTACTACTACTACCACTACTTGTTTTGTGCTCAAAATCAGTATTTATTTAAGCTAACTGAATTTTCACACCTACCTGATTTGTTAGCTCAGTACTGTACACTGGAGGGCTATAAGCAGCTAGCCTAAATTGGTTTTACTGAATGTAAACATTGTTGCTACTTGCTAACTGCTTGCGGTTGCGTTTGGTACATGAGATCTTGCATTTTCTCACATAAAACTTCAGTAAATTTCCCACACACTGTGACGATATGGAAAGTTTGGGCTGGAAGCTAAAATAGCTCATTTTAGCTTTAGGGGATATTACATTTTGGTATTTTCTGCAGATCACTGTAAAGCCAACAAAAACTAGCATGCTAACAGTGTACTTCCTGATTCTTGGACAACAAACCGCTTTATTATTAGATACAAACAGTACACAGTGGACTTATTTTGACCTCAAAAGCTGCAGCTGTGGAGAGGCACATTTTGGCCAAATACATGGGAAAATTGGGTGCAGGCCTTTTTAAATACTAATATAGTTTTAATTAGTCCTGAACTAGTCCTGTTTTAGTCATGGTATAGTCTTGTTTTCCTGCATTCATCCTGTTTTCATCCTGTTTTAATCCTGCTTTAGTCCTCTCAGTTGCACTCTAAACACCTGATAAAACCTTTAGACTTGTCAGACCTTGTATTGCTGGCCTTGTCCCCATGTGTCCTGTAGCCACATTCCTGCTGTCCCTGTAAACAGCTTGTAAAAATGAGCTGTGTATGCTAATAGCTTTGGTCAGCGCTACATGACAGATTTCAGAGCGAGTTCAGGGGACATGAGGACAGAGCAGAGGTGGTCGGCACTTCATATACACATACATACACTTACACAGGCACTTATACATACACTTACACACACAAACAGGCACTTATACACACACTTATACATACATGTACATACACTTATACATGCATGTACATACACTTTTACAAACAGTTATATATACACTTATACATACACTTACATAAACTTATACTGTGGTCATGGAAAGCATTAGACCAGCGCCTGTGGTACAGAGGAAATGTGTCACAGGCTAATGTAGGCTATTCACTGTATAAAGTTTGTCTTAAAGAGACAGTGCTGGTTTAGTCCGTTTTAATCCTGTTTTAGTCCTGTTTTAGTCCCTGGTTTAGTCCCTGGTTTAGTCTTGTTTTATTCCTGTTTTAGTCCCTGGTTTAGTCTTGTTTTAGTCCTGTTTTAGTCCCTGGTTTAGTCTTGTTTTAGTCCTGTTTTCGTCCCTGATTTTGTCTTGTTTTAGTCCTATTTTAGTCCTGTTTTAGTCTTGTTTTAGTAGCTACTTTAGTCCCTGTTTTAGTGGTTTTAGTCCTGTTTTAGTCACTGTTTTAGTCCATGTTTTAGTCCTGTTTTTGTCCTGTTTTAGTCCCCGGTTTAATCTTGTTTTAGTCCTGTTTTAGTCCCTGGTTTAGTCTTGTTTTAGTCTTGTTTTAGTCCTGTTTTAGTCCCTGGTTTAGTCTTGTTTTAGTCCTGTTTTAGTCCCTGGTTTAGTCTTATTTTAGTCCTGTTTTAGTCCCTGGTTTAGTCTTATTTTAGTCCTGTTTTAGTCCTGTTTCATTCCTGTTTTAGTCCCTGGTTTAATCTTGTTTTAGTCCTGTTTTAGTCCCTGGTTTAGTCTTGTTTTAGTCCTGTTTTAATCCTGTTTTAGTCCCTGGTTTAGTCTTGTTTTAGTCCTGTTTTAGTCTGTGGTTTAGTCTTGTTTTAGTCCTGTTTTAGTCCTGTTTCGTTCCTGTTTTAGTCCCTGGTTTAATCTTGTTTTAGTCCTGTTTTAGTCCCTGGTTTAGTCTTGTTTTAGTCCTGTTTTAGTCCTGTTTTAGTCTTGTTTTAGTCCTGTTTTAGTAGCTAGTTTAGTCTGTTTTAGTGGATTTAGTCCATGTTTTAGTCCCTGTTTTACTTCTGTTTTAGCGTTGTTTTGGTAGCTAGTTTATTCCTGTTTTAGTCTTGTTTTAGTAATTTTAGTCCCTTTTTTAGTCCCTGTTTTAGTCTTGTTTTAGACCCTGGTTTAGTCTTATTTTAGTCCTGTTTTGGTCCTCTTTTAGTCTTGTTTTAGTAGCTAGTTTAGTCCTGTTTTAGTCCTGTTTTTGTCCTGTTTTAGTCTTGTTTTAGTCCCTATTTTAGTCCTTGTTTTAGTCCTGTTTTAGTCCTGTTTTTGTCCTGTTTTTGTCCTGTTTTAGTCCTGTTTTTGTCCTGTTTTAGTCTTGTTTTAGTCCCTGTTTTAGTCCTTGTTTTAGTCCTGTTTTAGTCCTGTTTTTGTCCTGTTTTTGTCCTGTTTTAGTCTTGTTTTAGTCCCTGTTTTAGTCCTTGTTTTAGTCCTGTTTTAGTCCTGTTTTTGTCCTGTTTTTGTCCTGTTTTAGTCCCTGTTTTTGTCCTGTTTTAGTCTTGTTTTAGTCCCTGTTTTAGTCCTGTTTTATGGAGATGTGTTATTGGGACATTGATGTAAAATAATGTGACACGTTAAAAGATGCATTTTGAAACTTTTCCAGTGTAGGTTTCTAGGAGACCTACTCGTCTCCACAGTCATGTCATTGCTTTGCTTGTGTTGTAGAATCAATAATAGTACTCTGAGAGTTGAAGAGGCCTGATGTTGGAGTTCTAACACAGAAGTTTATATACATCAGTACAGACCCTAGCAACTGGAGATATGAGCACTCAACACACTGTAAGAGTCCGGTCCAGCTCAGTCCGGTCTGATTCTTCTTCTGTTGTAGGGAGTATTATACCTCTGCCATCTCAAGATAACAAGGACTGAGCTCCAGTTAGTGCCCTCGCTACAGCACAGAAATAGAATTTCTCTAACAGCTTGGAATGTTCCAAGTGTGACATTAAAAATATGTATCCCTCGAGAGGTCAAATTTTCATCTTTTGCTGTGGATCAGACCAGGACAACTGAAGGATTACACCGACAAATCTGTGGAGAGACTACCTTTATTTTTGGTTTTATTATGGTTGTGTTTATTGCATTGAAAACTTAAAAAAAAAACATGTGTGCTTACTGCGAGCAAGATGGCATCTGCACAAAGCTCCCAGTGGAAATGTTCCTTTGGCTTTAATATAAAACATATGCAGAATGTTCCGCAGTACAGTTTTAAGTGGTGCGTCTGTGGATGTCTAACCCTGCTTGTGTTACTATTCACAGGCTTAATTTCCTCTTATTTAGTTAATGTGACATTATTAAAAAGATTACAGTTATATTTTTCATCAGCCCTGAGCAGGCCGACACAATGGGAGGTCCACAGGTGTAAAAATAGCCTGGTTTATTTATTCTAAGATTATTAAAGCGGTGTTAAGTCCCCTGGTGGTCTGGTAAGGCTCTTTCACATTTTCCATAGCTTTGTGTAGAGTCTAACTCACACGGTGGACAATACATGGGGTCACGTGACGTTAAGCTAAACCACAAATCAGGCTAACACTGTACAAGTCATTTTAAAGGGCCCAGGTTACATTTTAGTTTACTTGTTTAACAGTATGGTTATGTGATCACCTTTGTACAGATCTGACCTGTAATTTAGCCTGGTGGCGATATGTGCATTTCTCCATAGAGAGTCAGTGTGAAACATTCTAGACAAAGCAATAACCTCAGACATTTTAGACATTATGGACCTAGTTTAATCCTGGTTTGTTCCTGGTTTATTCCTGGTTTATTCCTGGTTAAATCCTGTCTTAGTCCTCGTTTAGGCCTGATTTAGTCTTGGTTTAGTTCTGGTTTAGTCCTAGTTTAGCCCTGGTTTAGTCCTCGTTTAGTCCTGGTTTAGTCCTGTTTTTGTCCTGGTTTAGTCCTGTTTTTGTCCATGTTTAGATCTGCCTTAGTCCTGATTTAGTACTGGTTTAGTCCTGTTTTTGTCCTGGTTTAGTTCTGTTTTTGTCCATGTTTAGATCTGCCTTAGTCCTGATTTAGTACTGGTTTAGTCCCGTTTTAATCCTGGTTTATTCCTGGTTTAGTCCTGGTTTACTCCTGGTTTAGTCTTGGTTTAGTTCTGTTTTAATCCTGGTTTAGTGCTTGTTTAGTCCTGTTTTAGTACCAGGTTTTGTGCTGTTTTAATCCTGGTTTAGTTCTGTTTTAGTCCAGGTTTAGTCCTGATTAAATCCTGGTTTCGTTCTGGTTTAGTCTTGGTTTAGTTGTGGTTTAGTCCTGTTTTTGTCCTGGTTTAATCCTGATTTAGTCCTGATTTAGTCCTGTTTTAGTCCTGGTTTTGTGTGGTTTTAGTCCTGGTTTGATCGTGGTTTGGTCCTGGTTTAGTCCAGGTTTTGTCCTGGTTTAGTCCCGTTTTAGTTTTTGTTTAGTCCTGTTTAAATTCTGGTTTAGTCCAGGTTTTGTCCTGGTTTAGTCCTGGTTTAGTCCTGGTTTAGTCCCATTTTAGTTTTTATTTAGTCCTATTTAAATTCTGGTTTAGTCCAGGTTTAGTCCTAGTTTAGTCCCATTTTAGTTTTTGTTGAGTCCTGCTTTATTCCTGCTTTAGTCTCTGCTTTAGTCCTGCTTTAGTCCTGTTTTAATCCTGGTTTAGTGCTGGTGTAGTCCAGGTTTAGTCCTGGTTTAGTCTTGGTTTAGTCCAGGGTTAGTCCTGTTTTTGTCCTAGTTTCATCCTGGTTTAGTCCTGGTTTAGTCTTGGTTTAGTATTTGTTTAGTCCTGGTTTAAACCTGGTTTAGTCCTGCTTTAGTCCTGGTTTAGTCTTGGTTTAGTCTTTGTTTAGTCCTGCTTTAGTCCTGGTTTAATCTTGTCTTAATCCAGGTTTAGTCCTGAGTCAGTCCAGTTTTAAACCTGGTTTAGTTTTGGTTTTGTTGTTAGGATAACTTCAATTGACGATTGTGTAGGTTTGAGTGTCGATGTAGCGATGAGCTTCACCTATGCTATGCTATGCTAACCTAGTTGAATATGCTGAAAAATGTGACCGGGACTCGACCCAAAATGACTCCTCCCACTTAGTCCCATACAAGGGTCTTCTAGTCACATCCTTATTCTGTCTCCTCCCTCTCATCAGGAGGTTGTCAGTTAGACTCCTGACCTCTCTGAGTGGAGTGTTCTCCCTCTTTGACTGTGGCAGAGTGGTCATCCTGTCTCCTCCCTCTCACCAGGAGGTTGTGGGTTAGACTCCTGATCTCTCGTCTGTCATGTACTCAGACTTGTATAATAAACGGTGTGTCAGTGGAACGTTTAAAGATAATAAACGTGTTGGATATTGACTCTCAGGGTGAGGGGAGATGGTGAGACACAGAACAGAACACTGTGGTCAGACTGTGGTCAAACGAGAGTGAGACTATATGAGACGATTCTTTTAATTTACATGGTATTTGGAGGTGGAGATTTGAAGTGATGGGTCTATTGGTATTAAAGTTTCACTGTATAACTTCAGTGTCCGACACCTGCTTGTCTACATGGAAATGTTGGTGTTTTGCCTGAAGGGGGCAAAGGGTCAAAATTAAAAACTGTGACTAAGTCGTGGCCAAACTAAATATTTCATCTGCATGTTTTTAGAAGGGGTGGATTAAATTTGAGTGAGGCTGTTAGGATAAATAACTATGCTTATTTATTTATCATAGTTTGTTATTGTTTGTTATTGTATTGCTTTAGTTCATTATTGTACCAGTGCTCATGTGAAAACGAGGACTTGATTACACCTAATCAGATAACTAAGCAGGGCAATGACTTATTGATAGGCATGTGACTCGTCATAACTCGTCACCCTGGTTAAACCAGCAAATATGTGTCAGCAATTGGAGCAAGAGACAACAAGGATGCTCGTCACAGTCTGATAAGACTGTGAAACGTGCCAAGAGGCCTGGCTGGCCTGTGCACCAATGAAGAGGTGCTAGGTCTAAACCATGGTTACATCCCACTATAGTATGTGTAAACATTCAGTCTCTGCCTGGGAATGTCAGTTGCACAGACTCCGTGTACAAGTATTGCTCCTCACTGGTTGATGAAGTAAATTCTTCATTGAATTTCATCTCTGGGTCAAGGTTAATCATTGTCTTAGCAGAAACTAATGAACACGAGAGTAAAAGGCTGAATTCCTCACCAAGGCGACTGGTAGCAGATGTTAATAAGTGTCAACAGACATGGTGAGGGCCGGCACCAACACATTTGCAAAGCATTCTGAAATTTGTAGTAATAATACATATTTGATATGACCTCACTGTCCAAATATAATATATTGAGGGCCAAATTTGGCCCTTTGACATGTCTGCTCTAAAATGTCACCAGACCTGAAGAAGTGGCTTGGATGAGCAGCGAAACATCTTCACTCATACAACTTTTCATCCAGTTGACAGATTTAACTTGGGCTTTTACTGTGTTTATGAAACATTTATTTCATTACAAGTGCTTATTGCTGCAAAGGTCTGATCTGTAACTTGGCCTGGTGGCGTCGTCTTGTTGTTTCATGGAGATAAATAAGGTTAATGTTCATACTGTGCCAGGTAGCATCCTCATGGAGAGAAGCAATAACTATAAATTCTGCAGGGTTGTAACAAACGACACAACAACAGAACTTGGTTCAAGTGGGAGTCGATCGTCCGGGTCTAGACACTGAGCCACTGTCTCCCCATACACTACAGATTGTTGTAGGTTTAATACCCATCCATCCATTTTCTTCCTCTTATCTGGGGCCAGGTCGCGAGGGCAGCAGTCTACGCAGAGACTCCCAGACTTTCCTCACCCCAGACACATCCTCCAGCTCCTCCGGTGGGACCCCAAGGTGTTCCCAGGCCAGCCAAGAAACAGAGTCCCTCCAGTGTGTCCTGGGTCTTCCCCGGGCCTCTTCCTGGTGGGACATGCCCGGAACACCTCACCAGGGAGGCATCCAGGAGGCATCCTGAAAAGATGCTCAAGCCACTCTTGATGTGAAGGAGCAGCGGCTCCAGTTTGAGCTCCTCCTATGTGGCCAAGCTCCTTACCCTATCTCTAAGGGAGTGCCTGGCCACCCTGCATAGGAAACCCATTTTGGCCACTTGTATCTATGATTTTGTCCTTTCGGTCATTACCCAGAAGTCATGACCATAGGTGAGGGTAGGAACGTAGATTGATGAATCGAGAGCTTTGCCTTTCGACTCAGTTCCTTCTTTACCACAACGGACTGATACAGCAACCGCATCACTGCAGACGGTGCTCCGATCCGCTTGTCAATCTCATGCTCCGTTCTTCCCTCATTCGTGAACAAGACCCTGACATACTTGAACTCTTCCACTTCAGACAAGGACTCTCCAACCACCCGAAGAGGGCAAACCACCTTTTTCCAGTTGAGAGCCATGGCCTTGGATTTGGAGGAGCTGATTCTCATCTCAGCCGCTTCACACTTTGCTGCAAACTGCCCCAGTGCCTGCAGCAGGTCCTGGCTTGATGAAGCCATCAGGACAACATCATCTGCAAACAGAGATGAGATCCTGTGGTTCCCAAACCGGACCCCCTCCGACCCCTGAACCGGCCCCTCTCCGGCCCCTGGATGTGCCTAGAAATTCTGTCCATAAATATAATGAACAGAACCGGTGACAAAGGGCAGCCCTGAAGGGACATGCACTTGGAACAGGTCTCACTTACTGCAATGTGAACACAGCTCCTGCTTCGGTCATACAGGGACTGGACAACCTTTAGCAAAGGCACCTGGACTCCATACTCCTGAAACCCCCCGATAGGACACCACGAGGGACATGATCAACTGACTTCTCCAGATCCACAAAACTCATGTGGACTGGTTGGGCAAACACCCATGAAGCCTTGAACCGATGGAGAGTATAGGGCTGGTAAAGTGTTCCACGACCGGGACGAAAACCACACTGCTCCTCCTGAATCCGAGGTTCGACTATCGGTCGGATTCTCCTCTCCAGTCCCTGGAATTGACCTTACTGGGAAGGCTGAGGAGTGTGATTCCCTTGTAATTGGTACACACCCTCCGGTCCCCCCTCTTATACAGAGGGAGCGCCACCCCAGTCTGCCCGTCCAGCAGTACTGTCCCCCACTGCCACTCAATGTTGTAGAGTGGTTTAATGCCATACTGTGTAACTTTTCAGACAAAGGAATATCATGCTGCTACTACCACCACCACGACTATCATTACTACTTTAACTGCATGGCGTTTAGGTATGGAATACTTTTACTTGTGTACTGTAATTATTCAACATTGTAGTGTTATTTACAGTGGGTACGGAAAGTATTCACACCTCCTTAAATTTTTCACTCTGTTATATTGCAGCCATTTGCTAAAATCATTTAAGTTTTTTTTTTTTTTTACTCAGTAATGTACACACAGCACCCCATATTGAAAGAGAAACACAAAATTGTTGAAATTTTAGAAGATTTTTTTTTTTTTTTAAAGAAAAAGTGAAATATCACACACTCATACGTATTCAGACCCTTTGCTGTGGCCCTCATATATTTAACTCGGGTGCGGCCCATTTCTTCTGATTATCCTTGAGATGGTTCTACTCCTTCATTGGAGTTCAGCTGTGTTTGATTAAACTTATCTGGCTTGATTAGGCAGGCCACACACCTGTCTATATAAGACCTTACAGCTCACAGTGCAGGTCAGAGCAAATGAGAATCATGAGGTCAATGGAACTGCCTGAAGAGCTCAGAGACAGGATTATGGCAAGGCACAGATCTGGCGAAGGTTACAAAAAACTAAAGTTCTTAAGAGCACAGTGGCCTCCATAATCCTTAAATGGAAGACATTTGGGACGACCAGAACCCTTCCTAGAGCTGGCCGTCCGGCCAAACTGAGCAATCAGGGGAGAAGAGCCTTGGTGAGAGAGCTAAAGAAGAACCCAAAGATCACTGTGGCTGAGCTCCAGAGATGGGAGAAAGTTCTAGAAAGTTAACCATCACTGCAGCCCTCCATCAGTTGGGGTTTAATTGCAGACTGGTCCGACGGAAGCCTCTCCTCAGTGCAAGACACATGAAAGCACGCATGGAGTTTGCTAAAAAAACACCTGAAGGACTCCAAGATGGTGGGCAATAAGATTCTCTGGTCTGATGAGACCAAGACAGAACATTTTGGCCTTAGTTCTAAGTGTTATTTGTGGAGAAAACCAAGCACTGCTCATCCCCTGTCCAATACAGTCCCAACAGTGAAGCATGGTGGTGGCAGCATCATGCTGTGGGGGTGTCTTTCAGCTGCAGGGACAGTACAACTGGTTGTAATCAAAGGAAAGATGAATGCGACCAACTGCAGGGATGATGACCCTGAGCACACAGGACAACTCCGTGACTGTTCTTGAATGGCCCAGCCAGAGCCGTGATTTAAACCCAATTGAGCAACTCTGGAAAGACCTGAAAATGGCTGTACACCAACGTTCACCATCTAACCTGACAGAACTGGAGAGGATCTGCAACGAGGAATGGCAGAGGATCCCCAAATCCAGGTGTGAAAAACTTATTGCATCATTCACATTGCTGTATTAGCTTAAAAGGTGCTTCTACTAAATACTGAGCAAAGGGTCTGAATACTTATGGGGGTGTGATATTTCAGTTCTGTCAATATGGGGTGCTGTGTGTACATTCATGAGGAAAAAAATGAACTTAAATGATTTCAGAAAATGGCTGCAATATAACAAAGAGTGAAAAATTTAAGGGGGTCTGGGGGGGGTGTTTGTTCCTCAGGAGGGCGTGTATTTGAACAGATATTTTCAGCATTGTGTTGTAATTTTAAAGTTAAAAGTGACTGCATATTTTACAAATGCAGCACAGCACGTTTGGGATTTCTGGGTTGGACTGGGGTAAAGTTAAGTAATCAAACATCTGTGGAGAGAGACACGCCCATGGATTCCACAATGCACATACTAATGCTAGGCTAATGCTAATGGTACAGAGTCATTTAGAAGGTCAAAATAACAGACAATTCTACTGCCAGTCACATCCAAGCATCCTACACAACGGCGTCTTGGTTTTGGCTGATTAGGAACAAAGTGGAGAGGAAGGAAAGAGGTTAAGAAAACGAAGGAGAGGGAAGAAAAATAGAGGGACAAAGGACAGATAGAAAAGAGAAGGGAGAGAGAGGGAGAAAAATAAAAGGATGGAGGAAGAGAGACTGTATATGGGAGGTGTGGAGGAGCAAACAGGAGGGTTGAAAAAGAGGAGAGAGGAGGAGAGATTTGGAGGAAAAAGAGGGAGACAGATAAATAGGGAGTTAGGAGTAGACAGAGAGAAGAGAGAAGGGGATAAATGGGGACGGGAAGGAGGGAGAAAAGGAAGTGAGAATGAGGGAGAGATGGACTAGAGGAGGAGGAGGAGGAGGAGTACAAAGAAAGAGGAGGCAGAGGAGAGGGCGGGCGAGCGGGGTGGCTGGATGGATAAACAGTGAAAGTACAAGTTCAGCAGATATATTCTTTGTTGTGTCTTGAGCTCTCTCCCTCTCCCACCCACCTTCTCCTCTTTCTCTCTCCTCTCCTCTCTATCTGTTCTCTATCTCCTCTCTCTAACTCATTCTACCCCCCTTCTCTCTCTTCTCTCTTCCATTCTCTGTCTCTCCTTCTCGCCTCTCCCTTCTCTCTACACCACTCTGTCTTTTTGTTCTCTCTCTTTTTCCCTCTTTCTCCATTTGTCTCTATTATTTTCTCTATTCTTTCTCTTTCTTTCTCTCTCTCGCCCTCCCTCTGTCCCCTCTCTCTTTCTCTCTCTCCACAGACAGGGGAAATGGGGGGAAATCCCACTTGGACTGATAGACAGGGAGTGGTGCCAGGCCAAACCTTTTTCGAAGCAGAGACACTCCACTAGAAAAGTTCCATAGTGCATCTTTTTTTTATTATTATTATTATTTTTTTAGATTAAATTGTACACATTTAAACAGGGGTTATTAAAGAGGGGGTATTTACTTCTATGGAGTATTAAAGAGGGGGTATTTTACTTCTGAGGTATTAAAGAGGGAGTATATTACTTCTATGAGCTATTAAAGAGGAGGTATTTTACTTCTATGAGGTATCAAAGAGGAGGTATTTTACTTCTATGAGGTATCAAAGAGGAGGTATTTTACTTCTATGGGGTATTAAAGAGGGGGTATTTTACTTCTATGGAGTATTAAAGAGGGGGTATTTTACTTCTATGGAGTATTAAAGAGGGGGTATTTTACTTCTGAGGTATTAAAGAGGGGGGTATTTTACTGCTATGGGTTATTAAAGAGGGGATATTTACTTCTATGGGGTATTAAAGAGGGGGTATTTACTTCTATGTGGTATTAAAGAGGGGGTATTTACTTCTATGGGGTATTAAAGAGGGGGTATTTACTTCTATGGGATATTAAAGAGGGGGTATTTACTTCTATGGAGTATTAAAGAGGGGGTATTTTACTTCTGAGGTATTAAAGAGGGAGTATATTACTTCTATGAGCTATTAAAGAGGAGGTATTTTACTTCTATGAGGTATCAAAGAGGAGGTATTTTACTTCTATGGGGTATTAAAGAGGGGGTATTTTACTTCTATGGAGTATTAAAGAGGGGGTATTTTACTTCTATGGGGTATTAAAGAGGGGGTATTTACTTCTATGGAGTATTAAAGAGGGGGTATTTTACTTCTGAGGTATTAAAGAGGGGGGTATTTTACTGCTATGGGTTATTAAAGAGGGGATATTTACTTCTATGGGGTATTAAAGAGGGGGTATTTACTTCTATGTGGTATTAAAGAGGGGGTATTTACTTCTATGGGGTATTAAAGAGGGGGTATTTACTTCTATGGGATATTAAAGAGGGGGTATTTACTTCTATGGGGTATTAATGTGCATAGATGACATGTGAGGCATGTTTTTGATGAGGGGACAGAGTTATAACACGAGAGAAAGCTCCAAAAAGTGGATTTTTCTTTAAAGTGTACCCGTCACATGTTGAAGTCAGTGAGGTTATTTCCTCTTGTAGATTCCCATATGGTGCTTCCTACATCAGAGGCTGTGTTTTGTGCTGAGCGACTGAAAAGTGAAGTTAGAATAATAATAATAGGAGAGAGAAAGGAAACAGGTGTGATACAACAAAGTTTGTGATTATCTGAACAGACGAGAGAAAGAGACGTACTGAGGATCCACTGGAGATGTGACTGAGGACTGTACTACATATGGAACAGCAACATTACTGTCCTCCAGTGGTTTAGACCTGGTTTAGGCCTAGTTTGATTCTGGTGTGGACCTGGTTTAGACCTGGTTTGGGCCTGGTTTAGTTTTGGTTTAGTGCTGGTTTGGTTCTGGTTCAGCCCTGGTTTAGTCGTGGATTGGTCCTGGTGTGGTCCTAGTTTAGCTTTGAATGGTTTAGTCCTGGTTTGGTTCTGGTTTGGTCCTGGATTGGTTCTGGTTTGGTACTGGTTTAGTCCTGGATTTGTCCTGGCTTGGTTCTGGTTTGGTCTTGGTTTAGTCTTGCTTTGGTCCTGGTTTAGTCCTGGTTTAGTTCCGGTTTGGTCATGGTTTGGTTTTGGTTTGGCACTGGTTCAGTCCTGGTTTTGTCCTGTTTTAGGCCTGGTTTTGTCCTACTTTGGTACTGGTTTGGTCCTGGTTTGGTTCTAGTTTAGTCCTGGTTTGGTCCTGGTTTGGTTCTGGTTTAGTCCTGGTTTGGTCCTGGTTTGGTATTGATTTAGTCCAGTTTGGTTCTAGTTTAGTCCTGGTTTAGTCCTGCTTTAGTCCTGGTTTAGTCTTGCTTTAGTCCTGGTTTAGTCCTGCTTTAGTTCTAGTTTAGTCCTGCTTTAGTTCTGGTTTAGTCCTGCTTTAGTCCTGGTTTATGTCATGTCCACAGAAGGAGCACCTGCACACTCCTTTCAAGATCGGGCGTCTAACCCACAACTTCCTGGCTCCGTGGCATCAGGGTTGTCTCTATAGTAGCAGTCACATGTGGAAATCGTATTAGTCTGATTTGAACAATGCCACGTCCTGATAGTAGAGCACGTGTGATATCGTCCAATCAGAATAAGCCTCGTACTTTTCCAGCCTGACTCATGGACCTGACCTCAACGACCTGAGATTTACATGGAAAATTCCCATGATGCTTTGCTGCAGATCCTGGGTTTGAGGCTGCATTTATGTGATCTTGGAAACTCTGAAGATCTGACCTTCGAATTTCAACTCGGAAACTCATGTGGAAGCGTTGGAATATGACTACCTGAGTTGACGGCACAGTGACAGGAGCCATTTAGATTGGAGGACAGTGTGGTGACAAATCACATCCTGCTTTAGTCCTGGTTTAGTCCTAGTTTAGTCCTGGTTTAGTCCTGGTTTAGATCTAGTTTGGTCTCAGTTTGGTTCTGGTTTAGTCCTGGTTTAGTCCTAGTTTAGTCCTAGTTTAGTCCTGGTTTGGCCCTGGTTTAGTCCTGCTTTAGTCTTGGTTTGGCCCTGGTTTAGTCCTGGTTTGGTCCTGGTTTAGTCCTGGTTTGGTTATTGTTTAGTCCTGGTTTAGTCTTGATTTAGTCCTGGTTTGGTTCAGATTTAGTCCTGGTTTAGTCTTGATTTAGTCCTGGTTTGGTTATTGTTTAGTCCTGGTTTGGTCCTGGTTTGGTCTTGGTTTGGTTCTGATTTAGTCCTGGTTTGGTTCTGGTTTGGTTCTGGTTTAGTCCTAGTTTAGTCCTGGTTTGGTACTGGTTTGGTTCTTGTTTAGTCCTCATTTGGGCCTGGTTTAGTCCTGGTTTAGTCCTGGTTTAGTCTTGGTTTAGTCCTTGTTTAGTCCTGGTTTAGTCCTGCTTTGGTCCTGGTTTAGTCCTGGTCTAGTCCTGGTTTAGTCTTGATTTGGATCTGGTTTAAGTCATGTCCGCAGAAGGAGCACATGGGATTTACATGTCACGAGTCAGATCTGTGAAGAGCCGAGTCCGCTCACAGTCAAGAATGCATGTTTTCCCCCATCAAAATAAAACATGCTAGTGTTGTCACAATACTAAAATTTCAAATTTGATTTTGATACTAGGGAATAAACTTGATTCTGATACCATGATGTTAAAAACCCTCTTTCTTTAGACAACAGAATGTGATTTTCCACATTAAATGTTCATACTTTGTTTTCCTATTCCCATGTGTCGTATACCTGTGTAATCCCTCAGTGTCCAGGTAGGTAGTGGTAGATAGTGGTCCATGGTGTATACTAGGGATGGGCCAATAAACAATAATAGTGTTTATTGTGATGAAAAGGCTTGACAATAATCATTTGTGAGACATTTTGTATAATTGCGATAAACGCCAATAAAGATAATCCCCATTATATCACCTGAATGTGCAGAAAAAAATGATTTATCCAGAGGAGAGTCAACAGGGGGGACAAAGGGGTCCATTGTCCAGGGCCCCAGGGTCTTAGGGGCCCAGAATTGGACCCTCTTCCTTTTAATTTGTATTACAGGAGGGCCATGTGATGCTTATTGCCCTGGCCCTCCAAATTTCATTTGACAATCCTGCTCATCCATAATATCCACTCTTAAAGTTCTAATTATTCTTATCCATAAGAACTTTAATCATTATCGTGATATAAGCATTAATCACAATATTTCAGTATCATTTTATGCTGAGCGTATACTAGTCTATGTGTCTTATACGTGAAAAATACAGCTCAGCATCATTCTGCAGATGTTCAGGAAAGGTTCATTTATGTCCCGTGAATGGAACTTTGTAGTATCAATTAGTATCTGATTTTTTTTTTAACTTTTGACAAACACAGAACATGCCCAGTAGTCTAATCCATTGGGTCCACTGCTCCTGACAGGTTTAACCCAGAGACATTGTATGATGGGTCAAATGCAACACATTTCTGTTAGCTTAACTTTAAAACTTCTAATTTTGCTGCATCGTTCCGACAATCCCACGTCTGTTACATCACATCAGTATGTTGTTTACGTCTCTTGTAGTTTTGGTTTGTTTTGGTTGAACTGGTAGGAATCCTAAAATGTCCGCCGTTAGCATGCTAATCCCAGGTGCTGACAGGAGCAGACAGGAGCAGACAGGAGCAGTGTGTCTGTGGAACTATAGAGCTCTAGATGTAGCGTGGGGTTTAATGGCGCCATGGTGATGGACGAGCAGGAATCTGTGTTAGATTCACAAGCTAGCATGTAACGCGTTAGCAAAACATGTGTACCGACAAGAGAGGAACAGACACATTTACTGAAGTACTTTTTATAAACTTGTAGTTTTCAGGCACCATACTTTGAATCCTACTTGAGTAATATTGTTTTGAAGTAATTGTACTTTTACTTGAGCACATTTCAGGCTCCTCTACCCACATCTGTGTGTCAAAGCTAAGTACTTTTAATCTGACATGGCTGTGGTGTTGGTTTCAAACTTATTCAAAAGTTCAAATCCTTCTTTCTCATAGTATTTTTTCTGTCACTTTTCTGTTTAGTTTTAACAATGGCACACAGCCCTAACCACCAGATGCGTCAGATGCCCTCCCCTCGCTGCTCACCGGGTCAGACGTGTGGTCGCAGTGGACAGAAGCAGGAGGTAAGATTCCAGTGTCAGCGCTCTGCCCAGACCTGAGGCAAAAATGGGTCAAAAAAACACTGCGTCGAATGTGAATGTTCATCTGATCTGTGGAAGCAGACAGGGGCAGACAGGAGCAGAAAGGAGCAGACAGGAGCAGACAGGAGCAGTCAGGAGCAGACAGGAGCAGACAGGAGCAGACAGGAGAAGGCCACAGCTAGGAGAGAGGTATGTGTTTCTGAATGTACTGCATAAAATATAGAAAATATTAGCCATTTTATAAAAATGGACATTAAAAATTAACAATCATTAATGATTCTCAAAAATGTTTCATCTTCCTCTAATATGAGACATTTGGAGAACTTTTCCCCAACATCTTGCATCAGTCCTGATTTGTCATTCTGAAAACAATGATAGCCAGCATATAACACACTCCACAGTTAAACAGTATACTGGCTACTACTAATACTTCTACTACTAGTACTACTGCTGCTACTACTACTACTACTACTACTACTACTAGTATCCTGAATACTACTACTACTATTAGTACAACCCTAGCTACTACTACTCCAACTACTAGCAGAAAAACAGGAGGTGAACAAGGAAATGATGGACAGACAGACAGACAGGCAGTTAGATGTAACTGTAACTTGGCCTATTGTTGCGCCACCTGCTTGTCTCCATGTAGATAAGTGTAATGCCATACTGCGGAAACTCTCCATGGACTCATGCACATGACACACTTTCCACCAGAAAAGTTACAAATGTTACGCTATTGTCGGTGTCATATTGTCCCACCCAGCTATTTTTTGACCTTTGACCCCTGACCTCTGAGCACTTGAGGCATCTGTCTCTGCTCGGGCTCTTTTTGATTTGTGCTCTATTCAAGCCGAACCAAGCCAGGTCAAAACCCAAGCTAAAGAAATCCAATATGTCTGCCCTCAGGACAGGAAGTAAGCTTTGTATTATGTCAACAGTTTGTAAAGGCAACAGACACACTACAGTGTCACAGGGGAGTAGTAGTAGCAGTAGTAGTGGTGATAGTAGTAGTAGAAGTAGTAGCAGTAGTAGTGGTGATAGTAGTAGTAGAAGTAGTAGCAGTAGTAGTGGTGATAGTAGTAGTAGTAGTAGTGGTGGTAGTAGTAGTAGTAGTAGTAGGAGTAGTAGTAGGAGTAGTAGTTGTAGTACTGGCTGGTTAGCCTCTGCCAACTTTTAAAGGTCTTATATTAATCAAAATGGACTATTGTGAAGTCACATCCATGTTATAATGTTGTTACCTTCTCAAAACATTTGAGTTGTGTTTTAGTTGTGTTTTGTTTCATTCACGCATGTTTCAGTAACACTTTATTTTGACATCGCAAGGTGGAACAGAGTGTTTTCTGTTTGAGAGAAGAAGAGCCTCCAGGGGTGTTTGTGATGAGGAAACAGCATTAATAGCGCTTTAAGAGGATTTTTCAAAAAGTCTATGGAAAAAATGAATGTGAAGTTTCCTTCCGGCACCAGAGCGGGCTTCAAAGTGGGCGGACTGTGGAGCTCTGTAGTTGCTTGTCGCTTGAATTCTTTGAGCGCCTGATCTGATTGGTTGTTTTGTCTAGCGTGCTAACCTACCGTGCTAACAACAAGCTAAATTAGCGTCCCTTAGGCCATTGACCTACATTACAGCAGAGAGCGTGGTTCATTTCTCACAGTGACTGAGTGTTCAGAGCTGGTTCAGTGTGTCAGTGGAGCACAGAGCACATATTTGAGATGAAGTACTTCCTGTTTTGCCTCTCTCAGGCAAAAAAACTCCCAAAGTATCTTTAAATTATTTATAAAAAATAATTTAAAATAATTTATCAGTGATTCACTGTAATCTGGCACAAGTGTTTTAGATTGACTTAAGTCTGTATTCTTCAGAACTTTGATACAAAATATGAAACTGTTTTATTATAATAACGACCTCTTTAATTTGTGTATGCATGCGATTATAGCTCTATTACCACTACTACTACTGCTACTACTACTATTAATACTACTACTATTAATACTACCGCTATTACTGTTACAACTACTACTACTACCATTCCTACTGTTGATAGTTTGCAGTGACATTTCGCCGAGGGTGTTCTGCATGTATGTGTGAATGGTGGAAGGTTCAGTGGTGACACAATGCACACATTAGAAAACAGCCAAAAAGTTTTAAATTGATCCGATAACTAAAAAAAAAAAAAAAAAAATCCAAACTGGATTTAAAGGGCACATTTTCAGCAGTCTGTGATCAGTCCAATCATTCATGGTCCTGTTTATGAGTTTGATTTTACACAAAAAAGGTGAGAGTGACTCACTGAAAAACTGTTGGCTAATGCAAATAATAATGGTAGCTAGCTTGTGGCTGTTATGTTATTTGAGAGGGACTTGTTTAACAGCTAACATAGCCTCAGATAAAGCATGCTTACAGTTAGCATCACACCCTGCGGGAATGTTGATGACACCAACTGCAAAGTATCAATTACTACTACAACTGCTACTACTACAGCTACTGCTAGTACTACTACAGCTGCTGCTACTACTACAACTACTGCTACTACTACTACAGCTACTGCTACTGCTATTACTACTGCAGCTACTGCTACTATTACTACAGCTACTACTACTGCTACTACTACTACTACAGCTACTGCTACTACTATCACTACTACAACTACTGCTACTACTACAGCTACTGTTACTGCTACTACCAAGCCCCAGGGCCTAAACATGACCGTCCATTGAAGACAATGGGCCGTACTCAATGGCGCATGTTGCAAGTTTAGCCTTTAGTGGCTAGGAGCATCTGGCCCTGCCCAGGGACCATGAGAAGTTGAGCTACTCCGATGAGACTTTGTGTGACGAGAGTGAGCAGAGCGGCCACGAAGGAGACAAAGGAATAATAAATGTTAAATTATAAATGCTAATGTTTGTGCTTCCAGGAGCTTCTGAACCTATGGCTCGTTCATGACAGTTGGGCTCATTCACATCGCTCACATGTTCATTCATGTTGTACTATGTGACCTCTCTAACCAATCAGCCCCTGAGCTTAACTAGAGCGGCCATAGAGTGTAGCCGAGGCTAACAATTAAAACGTTTTTTAAGACAACAGATGGATTTTGAGCTGAGAAAAAGTTTATGACCTGAAAATATTCATATTCAATACAAAATTCAACATTCGGGAAAGTTGTAGGTGCCCTGTCAGTCCCTGTCAGTGTCTGCTGAACACGAGCAGTTTATCATTACATTGTGCTCTATGAGAAAAAAAGGAGGGGATTTTTTCTTTGTTGTACCAATGAATGGCCACTAGTCCAACTCGAGACAGCTCTAAGCAGCAATACCATATCCAGTTATTTTAATAGATCTATGACTACTACTGCTACTATAGCCACTGCTACTGCCACTACTACTACTTGTACTACTACATTGGTGGCACAGGGCCTCTCTGTGTGCAATAGTAGCTGACTGACAGAGACAGATTGTGTGTTCTGACTCTTCTGAGAAAGCTTCCTGTGGAGAGTGCTTGTGTTTGAGTTCTGAGAAGTTATAGAAGTTACAAATATGTGGAGCAGATACTGACAGTGTGGAGCCAATTTTGGAGAGGGTCAGGGCCCAAAATGGCACCTGTTTTTGTTTTTGTTTTTGTTTTTTTTCTTTTTTTTTTTTTCTTTTTTTTGGGGGGGGGGGTCTTAAAAAGGTGAAAAACAGAATTAGTTCATTTTAAACAGTTTGCAGTGTTATTCCTCCTTTACCTTATGTATTCAGAACATCCTAATTATTCACCATGATGAGTTTAACCAGGACCAAACCAGGTGCAAACCAGAACTAAACCAGGACTAAACCAGGACTAAACCAGGACTAAACCAGAACAAAACTAGGTCTGGTTTAGTCCTGTTTTAGTCGTGTTTTACTCCTGTTTAGTCCAGTGCTGATAATGCTATTGCTGCTGATGCTACTGTTACTAATGTTGCTGCTCCTTCTGATACTGCTCCTTCTGATACTGCTGCTGCTGCTGCTAATGCTGCTGCTGCTAATGCTGCTGCTGCTAATGCTGCTGCTGCTAATGCTGCCGATGCTACTGTTGCTAATCTACTGCCCCTTCTGCTGCTGCTGCTCCTAATCCTGCTGATGCTACTGCTGCTAATGCTGCTGCTACTAATGATGATGCTGCTAATGCTGCTGATGCTGCTAATGCAAATGCTGCTGCTAATGCTGCTGTTGCTTCTGAGAGTTTCACAGTTTTACAAAGGAAAAGTGGACACTTTTTTTTTCAAAATATTTTTTCAATGTTGAATGTGTTTCAGCATTAAACAGCTACGCTCATGAAACAGGATCATACGCGGGTCCAAACCAAAACTGGACTCTGTAACATGGAATGCATTAGACAAGGTAATACTGCTCTAAAGAATGTTTGAGGTTTTTTATGTACAATATTATTTCTTTAAAGTTGAAAGTCTAAATCTAAACCAAGTCTAATCTTGGATTTAAACTGGACTAATCTACACCCTGTCGAAACCAGCAATAACCAATCAAGACTAAACCAGGACTAAACTGGGACTAAACCAGGTCTAAACAAAATCGCTCAAATTTTCACCCTGTACTTCAATTTTGAACATGAGTGCATGGACTAAAAAGTAAAAAGTCGAAAGTGAAACTAAATCAAATGTAAACAGTAAACATGGCCGGGTTTGCCTCTGGGATGTTTTGGTTCATCAGGTTTGAACTGTGTCAACTCTCCTCCCTTTTGCAGCTTGGTTATTCTTTCATCACTTAATTTATCATTCATCTGCTCCTCCTTCTCTCTCACTCTTTATCCCATCCCTCTCTCTTGGTTCTTCTCGTCCTTTTCCCTCTTCTTCTTCTCCTCTGTTCTCTCCTGTCTTTCTCTCTTTCCTTTTCCTAAGCCCACTTGCCTTCCCTTCCTGTCCCCTCTTCTGTTCCCTCTTCTCATCCCCTTCTCTCTTTTTCTGTCTCTCCCTCTACTAATCCTCTGTCTTTCTCTCACTCCCCTTTCTCCCTCTGTGCACTTTCTTTCTCTCTTTCTCCTCCCACTCTCTCTGTCCATCTATCTCTCCCCTTTCCTTTCTCCTCTCCTCATTACCTTCTTTTTTAATCTCTCCCACACTCTCTCCCACTCTCTCTCCCCCGCTCTTTTTCTTCCTCTCTCTCCATCTCTCTCTTTCTTGTCCCATGTTTCCAAACTAAGCTCCATGAGGCCAGTAAAGCTACATGACAAACCCATGAGTCGATGAGGCTCATAAACAGCTGCTCCAAACATTTAAACATTTAAACTTTAGTCAATGAAAACAATGCACAATTTTAGCTTTTATATTTTTATTTTAGAAGCTGCCAGATCTTGTCATCATGCAGCAAGATGGATTCTCGTGATATTTGTGAGTTCAAAAACTCTTAGCGTTGGTTAGATCCGGCTCTGACCTCAGGTGGTTCAAACCAATCACAGAGCAGCATTGTGGTTTGGAGCGGAACCAAAAGTAAAGTAGTTTGTGAAATGGTGCAGAAGGAAGAGCTTTGCACTTTTGTGAAGGGAAACGTGTCTGTGTCATATCTGACACTTCCACCAATATCTATCACAACCACAGACTGTGTCAGCAAGTGTTCTGAGGGAGTGTGACATCACACACAGACTGTGACATCACACACAGACTGTGACATCACACACAGACTGTGACATCACACACAGAGTGTGTCAACAAGTGTTCTGAGAGAGTGTGATGTCACACATAGCATTCGGCTCCAGTCAAACGAATCTCATCAAGGCTAGCAGTTATAGGGGCTAATTTGTAGCGCGCCCCTGCTCACTTCTTATTTGGAACGTGGCAGCTAGCAGGTTAGCTATGTGCATTTATATACACAGTCTTTGATCACGACATTACCTGTTTTCCTGATTGCTTTCAGTGAGAGCCGTTTCAGATTAATAATGTCTGGAACTCACTTCAGTGTTAAACTCTAGTGTGCATCATATTTAACTTTTGGAAAACCATAAACAGTTTTAAAGGAGCACTGTGTAACTTTTCTGGTGGAGGGTACGTTACCTGTTTCTATCCACAAAGATTTTGTTGCTTTGCCCAAAAATGTTACCCAATATGGCATTAAACATATCTATCTTGCATTTATTCGATTACAGGTGTTGGTAGGTGATTGTTAAAGAAAAACATATATTCCACAGATCTGACCTGTAACTTGGCTTTTTGGTGTCACCTAGTTGTCTCCATAGAGAGTTCAGTGTGACACTGTGAAACATTCCAGGCAAAGCAACATCTCCATGGATACAAGTGGCCAGAAATGTTACGTAGTGCATCTTTAACAAGAGGAGTAACGGTGGAGGCCAAGACAGCATGCAATAGTTGTATATACACATGTATATAGTATATAATAATAATAAACTGGCCAACCAGACCGTACACACTTTCCATATGTGTTACAAAGATGTGTAATCTGGTCCCTGGTGGATTAACCAAGTTTGTTTATGAAGTATATTTTCCAAAACATACATTTTTTGTATGTATTGTGTGTGCTCTGTTGCTATAATCTACGACACCAGTGGGTCATTATGTTATCATTTGCACACTTTAAATTGCACGTTGCCATAAATGTTGTCACAACAAAGCCTGCATGCAGTCGGCGCCCCCTACGGGTAGCTGCACATCACACTAGAGCAGCACATTTTTTTTCATTTGTACCAAAATGACGATGCGACGATGCCGAATCCTACAAGTATCACCAATTAAGAAAATAAAACTGGAGAAGGAAGTGTGTATGTCACAGTGGGCGTGTACACAAAAATGAATCACTCCAAATACAACTTTGGACTGGGAGGAGGCCCCGGGGAAGACCCAGGACATGCTGGAGGGACTATGTCTCGCCTGGCCGGGGAATGCCTTGGGGTCCCGCCAGAGGAGCTGGAGGACATGTCTGGGGTGAGGGAAGTCTGGGAGTCCCTGCTTAGACTGCTGCTCCAGCGACCAGGCCCCGGATAAGAGGAAGAAAATGGATGGATGGATGGATGAATCACTCCAAATACAACTTCAGAGGCTCAATGAAAAGAAAAGACATGGTAAAACATCTGAAAAGTCCAGTTTACGGAACAGCTCTGATTTAAATTAGAAAATGTGAACTACTTCTCCTGAGGTCCTGAATTCAAAAGAAAAGAATGCATCATCCTTAAACTGTCAGAGGGTTTTTCTTTGGGACAGCAGCCACATTTGAAGCTCTGCAGTATCGTCAGAGTCAGAACCACAGACGCCAGTGCCGATTAGATCTCCGGGGAGGACGCCTTTAAAGTGTAATGAGCTTTAATGGAGCTGTAATGGAGAGAGCGTCCCCAGCATCGATATGATCTGAGCCTGTCTGAAGTCGATGGGTCAGACAGAGTGAGAAAGGACACTCCACAGCAGGAAGACCAAATGTGGAGTTTGAGTTTAAAAAAAACAAACAAAAAACAACAAAACAATATACTAAAATGTATTTGTAATGTAATGTATGTCCCGTTACAAACAGACAAACAGTAATGATCATAGTGTGATTATGCAATACTGATTATTAAGCCTGTCTCTCAAGTCCTGGTGTAGTCTTGGTGTAGTTTCACTCTTTGTTTAGTCCTGGATCAGTCCCAGATTAGTCCTGTTTTATCCACCTTTAGTGTACTTTAGTCCTGGTTTAGGTCTGGTTCAGTCCTGGTTCAGTCCTGGTTTAGTCCTGGTTTAGTCCTGGTTCAGTCCTGGTTTAGGTCTGGTTCAGTCCTGGTTCAGTCCTGGTTTAGTCCTGGTTCAGTCTTGCTTTAATCCCGGTTCCATCCCTTCACATCTGGAGTCTATCTTTTGTCTATTCTACAGAATCTGCTGACTCTGTGTTTCTCTCTTTCCTTCCTCTCTCTCTCTCTCCCCTCTCGCCTCTTTCTCTCCCTCTCTTTCTTCTCTCCCTCTCTCTCTTTATTCTCTCTCCTTTCTCCCTTTCTCCTCTCTCTCGCTTCTTTCTCTCCCTCCCTCTCTTTTTTCTCTCTCCTTTCTCTCTTCTCTCCCTCTCTCCTTCTCCCACCTCAATCTTTGCTCTACCTGTCTCCCTCCCACTCTTTCTTCTCTCCCTCCATCCTCTCTCGCCACCCCTCTGTCCTCTTTCTCACTCCTTGCTCTCTCTCTCTCTCCCCCTCTCCTCTCCCTTTCTCTCTTCTCTGTCCCTCCCTCCTCTCTCACTTTCCTCTCCTCCTCTCTCTTTCTCCCTTCCCTTTCTCTCTTCTCTCTCTTTCCTTTCTCTCTTCTCTCTCGCCCCTCTCCTCTTCCTCCCATTTCTCTGTCCATCCCTCGTCTTTCTCTCTCCTCTCTTCCTCCTCACTCTCCCTCTCTCTCCTCTTTCTCCCTCCCATTTCTCTCTCCTCTCTCTTTCCTTTCTTCCTCTCCTCCTCTGTCTCTTTCCTCTCCTCCTCTCATCTTTCTCTCTTTCCTCTCCTCCTCTCTCTCTTTCCATAGTCTATTAGAGAGTGGAGTGTTTTTCATTGACTAAAGCCTCCCTCTCTCTCCTCTTTCTCTCTCCTCTGTCTCTTTCCTCTCCTCCTCTGTCTCTTTCCTTTCCTCCTCCCGTCCTTTCTCTCTTTCCTCTCCTCCTCTCTCTCTTTCCATAGTCTATTAGAGAGTGGAGTGTTTTTCATTGACTAAAGCCTCCCTCTCTCTGCTCTTTCTCTCTCCTCTCCTCCTCCCCTCCTTTCTCTCTTTTCTCTCCTCCTCTCTGTCGTTCCATAGTCGATGAGAGAGTGGAGTGGTTTTATAGTGACTAAAGCGTTGTTTGAAGAGCGTTCAAACGTCGCTGTTGAAAATGTGATTTATGTTGGTTAAATTGTAAATGCCACATTCAAAGAGTTTTTTAAAGAGAGTTATTAAAGAGCCAAACCAGAACAGGGTTTGAACCGGGCCTGAGTCCTGAAGCATTTGGTTTCGACCTCATTCAAAGTGTCCAGAAGAGCTTTTAAAGAGCCAAACCAAAACAGAGCCTGAAGCTATTGTTGTCGACCTGATTCGAGCGTGACTCAGGCCCAAGTAGTGTTTGTGCACAGCTCCTAAATATAGACCTAAACCAGGACTAAACCAGGACTAAACCAGGACTAAACCAGGACTAAACCAGGACTAAACCAGAACAAAACCAGGACTAAACCAGGACTAAACCAGGACTAAACCAGGACTAAACCAGAACAAAACCAGGACTAAACCAGGACTAAACCAGAACAAAACCAGGACTAAACCAGGACTAAACCAGGACTAAACCAGGACTAAACCAGAACAAAACCAGAACAAAACCAGGACTAAACCAGGACTAAACCAGAACAAAACCAGGACTAAACCAGGACTAAACCAGAACAAAACCAGGACTAAACCAGGACTAAACCAGGACTAAACCAGGACTAAACCAGGACTAAACCAGAACAAAACCAGGACTAAACCAGAACAAAACCAGGACTAAACCAGGACAAACCCAGGACTAAACCAGGATTAAACCAGGACAAAACCAGGATTAAACCAGGACTAAACCAGGACAAAACCAGGATTAAACCAGGACTAAACCAGGACAAAACCAGGATTAAACCAGGACTAAACCAGGACTAAACCAGAACAAAACCAGGACTAAACGAGGACAAACCCAGGACTAAACCAGGATTAAACCAGGACAAAACCAGGATTAAACCAGGACTAAACCAGGACAAAACCAGGATTAAACCAGGACTAAACCAGGACTAAACCAGGACTAAACAAGGACTAAACCAGGACTAAATCAAGACTAAATCAGCACTAAACCAAAACTAAACCAGCACTAAACCAAAACTAAACCAAAACTAAACCAGGACTGAACCAGGACTAAACTAGGATCAAACCAGGACTAAACCAGGACTAAATCAGGTCTAAACCAGTACTGGACAAGGACTAAACCAGGACTAAACCAGGACTATACAAGGATTAAAATGTTTTGCACTGAAATACATGCATCCTCACTGTGAGCAGGTTTGCATCTCCGCAAACCTGACTCTTACTTTGCGTCTTCCTGCTGGTTTATTAGAACAAGCAACATTTTAAAATGATCATATATAAAAAATAAAAGCTCTCTTCCTGGGCCTCGTCCTGCTACTTTCCATGGAAATGCACTTCCTTTGGCTATAATATTCCATGCTATGGTATGAAACATATCTATTTCTATGCAGACTGTTCTGTACGTTTTAAACTTTCTGTTTCCATAGAAGCATGCAGCTGATGTGCCACCTCTAGAAAGTTCTGCAGTGTTGCTTTTATTGAAGTCCCATTCATTTGAAATCTGAAACATTTTGTAATTCATTTGGTATTTCAGTTTTGTATTTTTTAATGGAGGTCTGAAACACCTTATCTCACTTTAGTATTAGCTCACCTTTAGCACATTAGCCTGCTGTCTGTCATGTGTTGACCTTTGACCTTGGATGTTTAGTCTGTCTCAAACTGTGAATTCTTTGGTTGAACTTGGACCATTTGTCAAACTCATTCAAGTTCTTTGGGTCAGATGGGTTTGAAGAAGATGTGATGCATGAAATCCACTTCAAAAGCTTTTAATCCAATTCATGTATATATATATATATATATATATATATATATATATATATATATATATATATATATATATATATATATATATGTCTCGTGTCTTAGTTTTTGTCACAGATGAGCTGCACTGTTCTGGACATTCTGTGAATGCTGCAGGGAGCCTTGGTCCAGCCCCAGAATCACACAGAAGAATCACAGTAATCCAGATGCCAGGGATGAATTACTTTTTCAAAATCCGCCTGTGGAAGGTAGAGCTTTACTACAGCGAGCCTCAACTGAAAGAAGCTGGACTTTATGACAGAGCTAATGTCCAGTTTGAACATAGAGTCCACAATCTCCCAGGATTCCTCAGGACGACAATAAGAAACAGAGGACCTCACACTGTCAGGCCCGAGAGGCCCTCACACTGTCATGCTCAAGCAGTGGCTTAGTTTGGACAAACACAATGTCAGTTTCATTTTGATTTAAGTTCAGAGGTTTGTGCCCAGCTGTGCACATCCCTCAGACAGTCCTGCAGAGCTCTGACTGTAGTCACATCCTCGAGACAGTCCTGCAGAGCTCTGACTGTAGTCACATCCTCGAGACAGTCCTGCAGAGCTCTGACTGTAGTCACATCCTCGAGACAGTCCTGTAGAGCTCTGACTGTAGTCACATCCTCGAGACAGTCCTGTAGAGCTCTGACTGTGGTCTGGGTGTGATGGCGGCAGATATATTTCAGTGTTATCTGCTAAACAATGAAATGCCACATTGTGCGTTCTAAAAACATCACCCAAGCATGTCTGGGGGGAAGACGCCCGCTCTAATGTAGAACCCTGCGGCACACCGTACTCTAAGGGACACACAGAGTATGAGTATTTTTCTAGTCTCACAGAAAAACTGTCTGACAGATAGGATCCAAACCAACAGAGTGTAGTACCCCACATGAGTCTTCAGACGAGACAGAAGGATGCTGTCATCCACCGTGTCCAACGCAGCTGATAAGTCTAAAAGCAGCAGAACTGTGCATTTCCCAGAGTCAACAGTTAAAAGTAGGTCAGTAAAAATTTTTAAAAGACCTTCTAAAGTCTCTGTATCTGATTTTTACTGCTCTTAAAAACATGAAAAACAGAACTAGCTCATTTTCAACAGTTTGCAGAGGTCCAAAGTTATTCCTCACTTCCACACAGAGCATTCTAATGATTCATCACAATGAGTTTATAAGCATTTTTCACAACTCTCAGAGACCAGAGCAGAGTTTTGTCATCACAGTAAAGCTAACAATAACTAGCATGCTAGTAGTGTACTTCCTGTTTCTCAGACAACTAACCACTTTAGAATTAGATACAGACAGCATACAGCGGACTTATTTTGACCTCCAGAGCTGCTTCTGTCTCCACGGAGACAAGACACATTCTGCTCAAACACATGGGGGAAAGTAGTACAGGTCCTTTAACCTGTTTGCAATAAAAAAAATGACTTAACTGTAGATTATTTTACTTCTCTAGTTTAATCTATTCAAGTCAATTGAACCAATATTTCATTTTTTATATCTTTATTGTTTATTTGAACAGGGACAGATACAAGAAACATAGATGAACAGTTCAGTAATTTAATTAGTGTTTATCGTCCTGGCTAATTGACAGCCCCAGCCCCCAGAAGGGCTTTAAAACTGTCCACATTTCACTAACAGCAGTGGGATTATTTGTTGATTGCTCTTTGCAGTGTAATCTGTCTTCTTTAAGCATAATGCAGCTATAAGTCCCATTTTTTCCCTCCTTCATGTTTACATTAGCCGCAGTGTAATCTAATACTGTAGCAGCCTCATTTTCAAAACACTACACTGTCCCTTTGAGAGCCCTGGGGTCAAAGGTGTCAGGTCAGTGCATGGCTCAGTTGTAATATTTGAGGATGCTTCACATTTTTTGACCTCACTGTGTGTCATTTCTCTGACAGACAGTCAGGCCGGATTCAATAGAGAGACTTGTTTTGGTGTTGCGGATCCAGCGGGTACGAAAACGCACTTCCTGTTTTGGAGTGGCGCCATGGTAACAATCACAGGGTCAAAGTTGGGCAGCCAAAACAATATACTTGGTTACAGTTGTTGTCATGAGAGCAATAACCAGGTCAATAAGGTTGCAAGTTCAATTTCAAGAATCTTGATGGTCAGATGGAGCAGTGGAAGCAGAGGAGAGGGTCAGAGGAGCAGAGGAGAGGGTCAGAAAATGCATGTGAGGCGCGCACATGAGCGGGTCAGATGAAGCAGATGATGCAGGGGAGAGGGTCAGATGAAGCACCAAATTCTAGGTAAAAATCATCTTGGGGACCTACTCTTATGAAAAATGCATGTGAGGCGCGCACATGTGAGAAGCGTGCATGTGAGGAGCGCGCATCAGCATGCATGTGAGCAGTCTGTGTGTTTGTATGATGAGCGTGCATGTGAGGAGCGTGCATGTGAGGAGCGTACATGTGAGGAGCGTGCCTGTGAGGAGCGTACATGTGAGGAGCGTGCGTATTAGGAGAGTGCGTGTGAGGAGCGTACATGTGCATACACAGCTCACAAAAACATCATTTCAGATCTATGTGAGAGTTGGACTGTGTTTTCACAGCCTCCACATTGCAGTGAAAACACAGTGAACAGGACTGATATGACCAGAGGAACAGATGTGCTCCGTCTCTCTACAGTGGGCTGATGATGATGACGATGATGATGATGATGATATGATGATGATGATGATGATGATGATATTGATAATGACATGATGATGATGATGCTACTGATAATGATATGATAATGATATGATGATGCTAATGATGATGCTATTGATGATGATATATGATATTGATGATAATGACATGATGATGATGATGATGATGATGATGATGATGCTGATAATGATATGATGATGCTAATGATGATGCTATTGATGATGATGCTATGATATTGATGATGATGATGATGATGATGATGATGATGATGATGATGATGATGATGATGATGATGATGATAACAGAAGAGTTCAAACAATAGAGGAGACTAGTAGTAACCTCTAATCTCTAATATATATATATATATGTAATGTCTTTATTCATATGTCTGTGATCAAACCCAGCTCATTCTTTAATGCCCAAACAGTGAGGTGAGCACAGTGTGATTCTCTAGTGAAGAGTCTCTCACACACTTTTATTTATTTTTTATTAACAGGGAAGTAAAAACATGACCATATTTGCTCTGCAAAGTATTGGTTCATTTACCTCTGAAATGCTCTAGAATGGATGGTTTTGTTCAAGATTTCCCCCAGAACCTTTGGTCCTGTACTGATTCTTGACACATTGTAAATTGCAGACACTTTCTTGACTGGCTGTTTTTATAAAAAGTTGTATTTTCGGGCAAAACTTTTACTGCAGTAACTTTTTCACTGCAGCCCTGAGAGGAAAGGGCAGATGGAGCAGAGAATGCAGAGGAGAGAGAGAGATGGAACAGAAGATGTAGAGGAGTCACATTCTCCCCTGTACCATTAAATTCCTGTCCCCTGTTATTATTAAAGTATTTATCTTGTTTATGTCTACAGACCAAAACCCAAAAATACATCCCTGGAGACATGTTCCTTTCTGAGCAAATATCATGGCCTTGTTTCTGTTATAACTCATGACTTACCCATGTGTGGTTCATTATGTGTAAAAACATCCATGTGTGTCTGTGTGTATGTGTGTCTGTGTGTCTGTGTGCATGTGTTTATGTGTGTATGTGTGTCTGTGTCTGCGTGCATGTGTGTCTGTGTGTCTGTGTCTATGTGTCTGTGTGTCTGCCTGTCTGTGTGTCTGCCTGTCTGTGTGTCTGTGTCTGTGTCTATGTGTCTGCCTGTGTGTATGGCTGTATCTGTGTGTCTGTGTCAGTGTGTTTGCGTGTATGCCTGTCTGTGTATCTGTGTGTCTGTGTCTATGTGTCTGTGTGTCTGCCTGTCTGTGTGTCTGTGTGTCTGTGTGTCTGTGTCTGTGTGTCTGTGTCAATGTGTCTGTGTGTCTGCCTGTGTGTATGGCTATGTCTGTGTGTCTGTGTCTGTGTGTCTGCATGTATGCCTGTCTGTGTGTCTGTGTGTCTGTGTGTCTGCCTGTGTGTATGGCTGTATCTGTGTGTCTGTGTGTATGCCTGTCTGTGTGTCTGTGTCAATGTGTCAATGTGTCTGTGTCAGTGTATTTGTGTGTCTGTGTCAGTGTGTCTGCGTGTATGCCTGTCTGTGTGTCTGTGTGTCTGTGTCTGTGTCTGTGTGTCTGTGTATCTGCCTGTCTGTGTATTTGTTTGTCTGTGTATCTGTGCATGTGTGTATTTGTGTACTTGTGTAGTTGTGTATCTGTGTGTGTAGCAAAAAAAATGGAACATTCTTCCTGAAGATGTGAGACAGGCCTCTACTTTGACAATGTTTATGTCTAAGCTCAAACGGTTCTGTTTATCTGTGCATATGACTGAAAGGCCTCTTCTCTTGTAATGCTCATTTTGTAATGATTTTTTATGTTTTGATTTGCTGTATTGTGATTTTTAGTTCTTATCCTGTAAAGCTCTTTGAATTACTTGATGTACAAATTGTATTATACAAATTAACTTGCCTTTCTTCTGTGTATCTGTGTATTTGTGTTCTTGTGTTCCTGTGTACTTGTGTATGTGTGTACTTAAGTTCTTGTGTACTTGTTTTCTTGTGTATTTGTGATCTTGTGTTCTTTTGTTCTTGTGTATTTGTGTAATTGTGTACTTGTGTTCTTGTGTAATTGTGTATCTGTGTTCCTCCTCATTAGAACAGGGTTTAAGGGCACTGCTCTCTGAACAAATCACTGTAACTGATGAGTGACAGAGAGCTTCCCACAGAGTTTAAACAAAACATCATGTGATCAGGTCAGATTAGCAGAGGATGCAGAGGAGACGGTCAGAGGAGAGGGTCATGGGAGCAGAGGATGCAGAGGAAACAGTCAGAGGAGAGGGTTAAAGGAGCAGAGGATGCAGAGGAGAGGGTCAAAGGAGCAGAGGATGCAGAGGAGAGGGTCGGGGGAGCAGAGGCGAGAGTCAGAGGAGAGGGTCAGGAGAGAGGGTCAGGGGAGCAGAGGATGCAGAGGAGAGGGTCAGGGGAGCAGAGGAGAGGGTCAGAGGATTCAGAGGAGAGGATCAGATGGAGCAGAGGAGACGGTCAGAGGAGAGGGTCAGAGGAGCAGAGGATGCAGAGGAGACGGTCAGAGGAGAGGGTCAGGGGAGCAGAGGATGCAGTCAGAGGAGAGGGACAGATGGAGCAGAGGATGCAGAGGAGAGGGTCAGATGGAGCAGAGGATGCAGAGGAGAGGGTCAAATGGAACAGAGGAATCGGAGGAGAGGGTCAAAGTATCAGGGGATGCAAAGGAGAGGGTCAGAGGATTCAGAGCAGAGGGTCAGAGGAGCAGAGGATTCAGAGGAGAGGGTCAAAGGAACAGAGGATGCAGACGAGAGGGTCGGATGGAGCAGAGGACGCAGAGGAGAGGGTCAGAGGAGAGGGTCAGGGGAGCAGAGGATGCAGAGAAGACGGTCAGAGGAGAGGGTCAGATAGAGCAGAGGATGCAGAGGAGAGGGTCAGGGGGCAGAGGATGCAGAGGAGAGGGTCAGGGGAGCAGAGGATGCAGAGGAGATGGTCAGGGGAGCAGAGGATGCAGAGGAGATGGTCAGAGGAGAGGATCAGATGGAGAAGAGGAGAGGGTCAGAGGATTCCGAGGAGAAGGTCAGAGGAGCAGCGGATTCAGAGGAGAGGGTCAGAGGAGCAGAGGGTTCAGAGAAGAGGGTCAGAGGAGCAGAGGAGAGGGTCAGTGGAGCAGAGGATTCAGAGGAGAGGGTCAAAGGAACAGAGGATGCAGAGGAGAGGGTCGGATGGAGCAGAGGATGCAGAGGAGAGGGTCGGATGGAGCAGAGGATGCAGAGGAGAAGGTCAGATGGAGCAGAGGATGCAGAGGAGAAGGTCAGAGGAACAGAGGATGCAGAGGGGAGGGTCAGATAGAGCAGAGGATGCAGAGGAGAGGGTCAGGGGGCAGATGATGCAGAGGATGCAGAGGAGAGGGTCAGAGGAGAGGGTCAAGGGAGCAGAGGATGCAGAGGAAATGGTCAGAGGAGAGGGTCAGGGGGGCAGAGGATGCAGAGGAGACGGTCAGAGGAACAGAGGATGCAGAGGAGAGGTTCAGATAGAGCAGAGGATGCAGAGTAGAGGGTCAGATAGAGCAGAGGATGCAGAGGAGACGGTCAGAGGAACAGAGGATGCAGAGGAGAGGTTCAGATAGAGCAGAGGATGCAGAGTAGAGGGTCAGATAGAGCAGAGGATGCAGAGGAGAGGGTCAAGGGAGCAGAGGATGCAGAGGAGAGGGTTGGATGGAGCAGAGAATGCAAAGGAGAGGGTCAGAGGAGAGGTTCAGGGGGGCAGAGGATGCAGAGGAGACGGTCAGAGGAGAGGGTCAAGGGAGCTGAGGGTGCAGAGGAGAGGGTCAGAAGATTCAGAAGAGAGGGTCAGAGGAGAAGAGGATGCAGAGGAGAGGGTCAGAGGAGCAGAGGATGCAGAGGAGAGGGTCCAGGGAGTAAAGGATGCAGAGGAGAGGGTCAGAGGAGCAGAGGGTGCAGAGGAGAGGGTCAGAGGAAGAGAGGATGCAGAGGAGAGGGTCCGATGGAGCAGAGGATGCAGAGGAGAGGGTCAGATAGAGCAGAGGATGCAGAGGAGAAGGTCAGATGGAGCAGAGGATGCAGAGGAGAGGGTCAGAGGATTCAGAGGAGAAGGTCAGATGGAGCAGAGGATGCAGAGAAGAAGGTCAGGGGAGCAGAGGATGCAGAGGAGAGGGTCAGGGGAACAGAGGTGAGGGTCAGAGGAACAGAAGATGCAGAAGGGAAGGTCAGATGATCCAGAGGAGAGGGTCAGAGGAACAGATGATCCAGAGGAGAGGGTCAGAGAAGAGGGTCAGGGGAGCAGAGGATGCAGAGGAGAGGGTCAGAGGAACAGGGGATGCAGAGGAGACACTTTAAACCCAGGTAGTAGTCCAAACCTGTTCACACCTCATAAACCTAAAGTGACTCCTCAATATTCCAGGTTTTCCCTTTAATTCCAGTCCAAAGTTGGCACAGGCTAATTGATGGACTGTGTTTTGAATGCGGTAGGTCGGGGCTGGTATGGTTTCGTGAGAACGAGTTAGCTTAGCATCGTCAGCTGTCGACAGGAAAACCCCGCCAAAATAAGGCTCTCTCCCAAACTGTCCCACTTTTATTTGTCTGCAGTGCACTCTGTGTGAACTACAGTCACATCACAAGGAAACTTCTCCTACATTAATTCATTAAAACACATGTAATAGAATTAAAAAGACATAGGTTTAATGCCATACTGTGGAACAATCTAGGTAAAGAAATAATATCTCCATGGAGAGAGGCGAGATTAATGTAGGACTGAAACCTGCGACGTCTGAGCACAGAGAAAACACAGTACACAAACCAGGACTAAACCAGGCTTTAACCAAGACTAAACCAGGACTAAACCAGGACTAAACCAGGACTAAACCAGGACTAAACCAGGACTAAACCAGGACTAAACCAGGTCTCAACCAGGACTAAACCAGGACTAAACCAGGTCTCAACCAGGACTAAACCAGGACTAAAGTCGGACTAAACCGTAACTAAACCAGGCCTTACCCAGTACTAAACCAGGTCTCACATAGGATTATGTCAAAACTTAACCAGGTCTAAACCAGGACTATGCCATAACTGAACTACTACTTGTTCTGGCCCTCACACTTGTATACATTTTACCGTGTATCTGCGTGCTTTGTCGATGTTCTATGGGGCAGTATTCCGGCTGCTGTTGTTTGGCCTGGGCAGGATCCAGGACCACATTCCTCACAGATCCCGTTTCAGAGCCTGGTTTTGTGCTGAAATTCCCACTGATCCCTCCTTTCTCTGGGAGCGGGGAGCGGCATGTCCAAGGAATTCCGCCTAAGTAAGCAGCACGCACCCACACAGCCGGAGCAGAGTCCTTTGGAAAATCCTGTTTTGTCTGAACTTTGGGAAAACTATGAGGAGTTCCTGATGAAGCCTGTTATTACAAGTGTGCACAGTTTGATACAGTTTAGGTGTAGTTTTGATTTGATCCACAGCTATTGTTTATAACCTCATTTGAACTGTTTCACTCCTCTGTTGGCCCTTGAATACAGAAGGTACACTTTATTGTCCCTGTAGTGAAGTTTGTCCTTTGCATTTGACCTGTCTTTCAGTATCTCTGGGTTAAACCAGGAGCAGTGGGACCCATCTCCAGATCTTGAGCTAGTCTTGGACAGGACGGCCTTATTTGGAGGATTTGATCTATCAGACACAGGCAGAACATGCAAACTTCACATACAAACTGCAAACCCCACAGAGACACAGGCAGAACATGCAAACTCCACAGACACAGAGAAAATATGCGGACTCCACGCAGACACAGGGAGAACATGAAAACTCCACAGACACAGAGAAAATATGCAAACTCCACACAGACACAGGGAGAACATGCAAACTCCACAGACACAGAGAAAATATGCAAACTCCACGCAGACACAGGGAGAACATGCAAACTCCACAGACACAGAGAAAATATGCAAACTCCACGCAGACACAGGGAGAACATGCAAACTCCACAGACACAGAGAAAATATGCAAACTCCACGCAGACACAGGGAGAACATGCAAACTCCACACAGACACAGGCAGAACATGCAAACTCCAGACAGAAAGGCCCAGGAGTCAACCCCAGAACCTTCTTGCCACTTGGCTTTAATGAAATAAAAATGACAAAAGATTGGTGGCTACAACTATTTTCTGTTCTGTTTCATCATCACAAACAGACCTGGAGTTGTGATTTGTTTCATTCACACATATTTAACACACACACACACACACCTTGCATATTTAGGCTAGAGTTCTACTCTCAGACAGAAAATACACTGTTCCACCTTGTGATGTCATGTGGTAATACAGGAAGTGCTCCACTGTGTTTTTAAACTCCATACATCTTCATTGCAATCATTTGGATCATTTCAGTCATACAATTGCAAATCTCTATTGAACTAAAGGTAAAAGGAGCTGTTAACTTGAAAACTACCGCTTGATGACATCACAAGGTGGAACTGAGCATTTTGAGATGTAGACAGACTAATAATAAAGTGTTACTCAAGCATGTGTGAATGAAACAAAACACAACTCAAGACAAGAGTCAATCTGTGTGATATAGGACCTTTAAAATGTTATGTTGCTTTAGCTTTGCTGTGTTTGTCTGCATTTGTCATGATGCACGCATTATCTGCCTCCTGTGTTGTCTCCCTGTGTGCCTTCCCCTCCCCCACCTGTCTGAGCCTGGAGCTGGGCGGAGCCCCTGGCTCCTCCCGTGTGCACCTGCAGCCCATCAGCGCAATTATCTCCACCTGCTGCTGGGTATAAGATGGACCAGCTCAAGACATTCGGGGCTAGATCGTCTTTTTGTCTTCCCCCTGCTCCCAGGACCGTCTAGGACCAGACACTTGGGGCCAGATCCATCTGCGTGTCCACATTCCTGCTCTCTCGCTCGTCCCTGCTCCTGGTCTCTGGTCCTGCTCGTGACTCTGCGCTTCAGCTCCTGTACAGTCAACCCCTTGTCTTCACCTCCTTGTCTCATCTTGGGCTCCGGCTTGCTCCACGTCTCCCACCCCGGCTCCCGCTCCTCGGACTACCCCTGCTCGGCTCTCTCTGGCTCCGTTCCTGGTCCCGTCCTCGTCCTGGTCCTGGCCACTCCCTGTTCCTGTTCCGGCTCTCCGCGATGCGTTCCCGGACCCCGGCTCGCACCCCGCTCCCTGTTGGTTTAATGAACTTTTGTCTTATTGCACAAACTGTAAATAAACACTGTAAATCTGCCCCGAGTTCTGCACTCTTTGGTCCGCCCTACACCAGACATTACAACAGCATTGTTCCTGTAAAATAAAAGAAAATACAATAACAAAAGAATAACTATTCTCTCTCGTCAGTCTTGTCTTGTCTTGTCTATCTATCTCAGTTAGTAAAGTGTTTGTCCACTGATCTGAAGGTTGGTAGTGCGATTCCAGCTCCCACAGATGAATGCTGTCGTTATGTCCTTGGGCCAGACACTTGTGTCTATGCACTGGTGTGTGAATGTATATATGAATGTGTGTGTGAATGTGTGAGTGGTTCTTGATGTAAAGTGCTTTGAGCCTTGAAGGTGAAAAAGTGCTGTATAAAAATGTGACCGTTTGTTATTCATCATTTATCAGTCATTATTAAGTCTTTTAATCCTCATGTTATTGGGTTATGGTTCAGACCTGAGCCGACCTGCCATTCCTCTCTATGACATGCCCAATTTTCCTGGAGTTTGTGTCTCCTTGTTTCCTTGTTTTCTTGCCTAAGCCTAAGAGCATTCCTTCCCATTAACAGGTCATTCCAGTAATTCCAGCTTTCCCTAAGAGTCTATGGACTAAGTGAGGTCAATCCTACACAATATGCTTCCAAATCAGGACATATTTAAAGTCTTTACTTTTTACTCTTTAGTTTTTACTGTTTTTCAGGACTTCAAGACTTTTCCAGGTTTTAGCTGCAGAAAACTGAAACACTGATTCACCATGTTTAATCCTGACTCTGGACACCAGCAGGAGGCCAGGACTTAGCAAGGACTAAACCAGGACCAAACCAGGACAACATCAGGAGGCTGGTCCCTGAAGTCCTCAGAGTGTGAGATGGTACTTGTGGCTCTCTATGTGGGAGATGTACTTTGGTGCTTGTCTTTGCAGACACTTGTTCACAAGCAGAGCTGCTTTAAAGTCTATTCTCTGAGCCACAGGAGCCAGTGCAGAGACGTGAGCACAGGAATTTTGTGCTCGTACTTTCTGGTTCTAGTCAGGACCCGAGCAGGAGTGTTCTGGATGTACTACAGTGTCTTAAGGCTCGTTTGGAGAGGCCAGTGAGCAGGACGTTACAGTAGTCTAACCTACTGGAGACAAATGCAGGATAAGGGGCGACAGTGGCTCAGTGGTTAGAGTGTTGGTCCCCCAACCTGAAGGTTGGAGGATCAGACCAAGTTCTGTTGTTGTGTCCTTAGGCAAGACACTTCAGCCACATTGCCTAGTATGAAAGTGGTGTGTGCGCGAATGATAGGTGGTGGTCGGAGGGGCCGATGGCGCAGATTGGCAGCCCCGCTTCCGTCAGTCTGCCCCAGGGCAGCTGTGGCTACAATAGTAGTTTACCATCACCAAGTGTGGAAATGAATGAATAATGACTATTGTGTAGCACTTTGACAGGCTTTGAAAAGCGCATTACAAGTGTAAGACATTATTATTATTATTATTATTATTATTATTATTATTAAGTCTCTGCAAGTCTGGTTTTGACAGTATTCCTTTATTTTTTGCAATGTTTCTTAGATGGTAAAAAACTGCAGATGTTATTGATTTGATGTGGCTGTTAAAGTTCAAGTCTGAGTCTAGACTGGAGGTGACTGCTGACACTTTCTCTTTGTTTCTGTGGCCAAAGACTATGACTTGAGTCTTGTCTGAGTTTAGCTGGAGAAAGTTGTTTTTCCTCCACACACTGATCTGTTGATGCAGTGAGTGAATCCACTGGTCCATATTCACCTGCTGCAGTGAGACATAGATCTGAGTGTCATCTGCAGAGTTGTGTGTGACACATTATTTCTCTGTATTAACTGGCCTAACGGCAGCATGTAGAGAATGAACAACAGGGGTCCTAGGACTCTAGTCTCTGTAAGAGGATGTCATGATCCACAGTGTCAAAGGCAGCACTCAGATCTAACAGAATCAAGACTGAGACTTTGCATCAGTGTTCAGGCGGATGTCATTTGTCTCCTTGATAAGAGCAGTCTCAGTGCTGTGGTGGGTCTAAAACCTGACTGGAAAACACCAAAGGAGTTGTTCATTTGGAGAAAGTTAATAAACTGTCGCAAAAGAGAAATAAAATCTGTCAACTGGACAAAACGTTGTAGGGGTGAAGACATTTCCGTGCTCATCCAAGCAGCTTCTTCAGTTCTGGTCTGATTATTGGTGGGCACTGCCTTATATCTATCTGAAGGGAAGAGCTAACTACACTGAAACTCAAAACCCTTACACTTTCTGTTTGTAGGCTAGGTCTATGGTGTGCACTGTGCCTGAGTCATAATTAACATAGTCATTCAAGCCCCTAATGAGTGGTTTCACACCTATTAGCATCCTGGCTAACCTTTCTGACCATGAGCTCACCCAGACAGAGAAAGAGGTGTTTTCCAAAGGACGAAACTTCTCTGTAACATCTTACCAGATCCTCACAGTGGACTACATTACAACACTGGGAACTGCCATTAAAAACAATAAACTTACAGAGACAGAAGCTGGAGACCTTAGACTGAAAATAACAGCTGCACTGAGCAATGCCAAACCTCCTCCCTCTAACATGACATCAGAGGAAAGGAAGACTATTGTCTAGACCAGGGGTGTCCAAACTATGGCCCGGGGGCCAAATGCGGCCCTTAGACCAATTTTTTTTGGCCCTCAAACCTACAGGGAAACTGGTCCAATTGATAATATTCAGTACTTTTTACGGCAAATTTGAATAATCCTACCAGTATAACCTAAATAACATCACATTGCATTGTCAAACAGACCAAATGTTAATATTTCAAGCCTTATTTAAAGTATGACGTCAAAACTATGTTAAATGCACCATCTGAATTATCCACTGCATTGACCACTGCGGCCCTCCGTGTCGAATATTTTTCAAGATGTGGCCCTTGGTGAAAAAGGTTTGGGCACCCCTGGTCTAGACTATCAGTTTGTTAATCTCTTTACTTTTGCAAACAGGACACGTGAGTTGTTCCTGTAATTACCAATAATGTCAGAAAAAAAAAACTCTCCATTGGTCTACATAAACTGAGGTTCTTCCTGTGCATCTTTTCTCTGTAAATCTCATAATGAACCTGGAGATTTGACTTGCTCCATTTCTGCTCAGTCCTCCAGCACTCCCTTTTCTGTGTCCTGACCCAGTCATCCTTCCTCCATGGCACTTTCTGCTTATCTTTAACCATTTTACCCTTCATCGGGGCAATGGTGTCCAGAACATTCAAAACACTGAAGTTACAAAGAGGAAAAGGAGAGGGAAAAACTCCTTAGAGGCAGTAAATGTAGCACAGGGGACCCAGGACTGGTCTGTGGGCAGGGGAGGTGATGAGGGTGCTGCTGGGACTGAAACCTTTGTTGGGGCTGTTACAAACAGGTTCAAGGCCCATGACAAGGGTCCTGGGGAAGTGATGCTGGAGATGAATCCTTCACTTGGGAAGGTGGTGGTGCTGCTGAATCCCTCATTGGGGAGATGGTTGTGGTGCTGGTGAGGACTTCTTTGCAGGAGGAGATGATTGTGCTGTTGGTGGTGACTCCTTCGCTGGGGGAGGTGATGGTTGCAGTTGTGGTGCTGCTGGTGGTGCTGACACACTGGCTCAGTCTCTGGTTGGTGCAGCAAGAATGCTTCTCTCATTCCTCTTTTCTCTCACTGGCCCAGGACCCTGTCCAGGCCGGTGCCTCAGAGCGTGGAGGAGGTCATCCGTCAGGACTCTCACTCCACCTCTGCTCAGGTGCGGGCCATTTCCCTTGAACAGGTCCTCTCGTTTCCAGAATAGATCAAAGTTCTCAATGTAGTGCAGTCCTCTGGCTACACATTTGTTGAACAGCCATGTATTCAGCTAAATTAGTTCATCTTCCTTCTGTCTATGTTGGGAAGAGGTCCACTGATGAAAGTCTTAACCTCCAACTTTATCAAGCTTCTCAGATAATTTAATGAAATCCCTTTTCAAAATTTCAGTTCCATTCCAGTGTCACCAGCACCCACGTGCACAATCAGCTGTTTAACTCCTCGGTGTGTTGACAAAACTTTTTGCCATAGTTTTGTAATCTCAGAAACAGTGTAACTGGGATAGGAGCATGTTCGGATTCCTCTGTGGCTCACATCTTTATTAGCTCCGTCTCCTAGCATCATGTTTAGATTCCTCTGTGGCTCACGTCTCTGACAGGACCATCTGCTAACAGCAGCATATCTCTGACTTTGACGTTTCGCACAGATCGCATGTCTGCCGCTGCTCTTTTGCCAACTTCATTGCTCTTGTTTTGAGGCAAAAATCCATTTTCTGTTTGTATGTTAACATCAACATCAGTCTGTGACAGTGGTAAAATCTGTTTGTAATCTGTATTTTGGGTGATGTAACTATATTAACATTGTCTTTTATCACTTGTTGCCTTGGCTTGGCATTCTTCTCTTTACAAAGTTTTGGAAAAGACACCGTATCACTCATGTTTAAGTTGAAAGTAGCAGTTTTTTTCACCCTCTTCTCTGAAAGTAACTGTGGGTTACTTACCACTGGAAGTCACAGGGAGCGTTCGGTGAAGTCTGTTTTCAAATTCTAAAGCAAAAAAATTGTTTAAAAGTCTTGGTTTCATAACTAAACATATTGTCCAGCATTGGAAGAGGTAAAATGATTAAAAAGCAAAGTAAAGAAAGAAGCAGCAGGAGCAAACAAGGTTTGTGTGTGCCCTCTTCAGAAGCAGGAAGCTGAAAACTTACTGATTCTTTGACAACAATCCACTGTAGATGCAGACAGTACAAAGTGGACCTCAAGAGCTGCTTATACAATATACTACTACAATATAGTAGTGAGTAATAAAAACATGTGGAATTTGATAAATCCAAGATATGTTTAATGCCATACTGTGGAATATTCCAGGCAATTTCCATGAGACAAGCAGGTGGCAGAACCCCCAATTCATAATATTCATAATTACATACACAACTTCCTCACTGAAAGGATGGTGAGAAGGAGGATACAAGATAACCATCTGTCGCAGGACTCCCTTGTAGCCAGTTCTCATGTGATAGATTAAATCTGCCAAGTCACCATGACACACCTGTCATGAGCGCCGCCCCCTCCACACGACTCGCACTTAATGTCATGACTGACAATGTAGAGCACATTCAAGACTCAACAGGGTGAGTGCCAATAATATCTTTATTGAATTCTTTTTGAAGGGGGAAACATGGAGATGTTAGTGCTTTGCCTGGAAAGTTCCACAGTATGGAATTAAACTTATCGATCTCACATCGTTTTTAGTGCTCAAAAATACCTTGAAAAACCTGCACTGTGAGCAAACTCATCTCTCCATCAATCTGACCTGTAACTTGTCCATTTTCTTGTTTTCATGGAGTTAAGTATAATGCCATACTGTGTAACATTCTTGGCAAAGCACTCAACCAAGAAAAGTTTCATGTTTCTCCTTTAATTATTTATGGTATGCTTGAGTCTGCATAAAGTAAGGATAAATTATTCATTATATTTTTTATGATGCACTGTGCATCCTTATCTGTCTCCATGGAGACAAGAATGTCATGCCAACAGGTACAGGTCACATCTGTGGAGAAGCGACCCAGCTCACAGTAAAAAAAATGCATATTTTTCTAAATATTCTTTTAGCAATGGATACACCTGTAATTAAAAAAAAAAAAAAGCTATAAAATCTCCATGGAGGCAAGCAAGTGGTACACTCTCCACAACAAAAGTTACATAGTTCTCCTTTAATAGGCTAATGACTGTACAGGCCTATCCAAACCCACAGCAGGAGGCATGTATTTGGGGGTTTTTTTTATGATTTTTGTTTTATTTTTCATGATTTCATCATTCATTTTTACCTCATGTGTCAAATATTTCACTTTCAAATTATTCCAACAACTCTATCAATCTCACGTCTAGACCAGGACTGAACCAGGGCTAAACCAGGACTAAACCAAGATTAAACCAAGACTGAAGCAGGACTAAACCAGGACTAAACCAAGATTAAACCAAGACTGAAGCAGGACTAAACCAGGACTAAACCAGGACTGAACCAGGATTGAAGCAAGTCTAAACCAGGAATCAAGCAGGACTAAACCAGGACAGGAGGAACATGGAAACTCTACAGGTTCCTGCCTGTCCGTTTGTGCGTTCCGGTTCTTTGATGACTTATTAGGCTCCCAACCATGACTCTTAACCTCAGTTAAAGTGTTCAGAGAACTGTGAATCACCTGCTATGCTAACAACGCAGCTAACAAAGCGGCTAACGAAGCAGCTAACAATGTGGCTAACGAACAAGAAAAACTAAGCACATCAGGGCAGTAGACTGTGATGAGATAATGGTTTTGTAACCGAGCCACAACATGAACTTTTCACATGTGTTTAAGCAAAATGTGTCCAGTCCCATTACTGATATATTGTATAAGTGTCTCCTTCTAATTATAAAGCATTTTATTGTCTGAGAATCAGGACGTGCCCTGTTAGCATGCTACTTGTTATTAGCTTTAATTAACAAGGTGAGCGAGAAATAACTTTGGACCACTCCAAACGTTTATAATGAACTACTTCTGTTTTTAAGACAGCACTCTGTCTCCGTCCCTGATTTGTACTATTGGGACAGAAGTGGATACAGTCCATGCCCAGAAATGCAAAGGTTACCAGTTCAATTCCATCTCATTCATAGTGTTGGTGCTTTCTGTAACTTCACTTGTGGAGGATTGGACACCAGCTTGTCTCCATGGTGATGTTATTGCTTTGCCTGGAATGTTACACAGTATGGTATTAAACTACACAGCTGGACCATAAAAAAAAAAAGTATTTAACTAAGCAGGTTGGGGTTACAGCAGTTGGTCAGGTCTAGGTTCAGCAACAGTCTGTGCTCAAAGAATGAGGTCAGCTGACACCTGAATATACTGAATGACCAGGTTATTCCATCAATAGATTTTTTCTTCCCTGATGACATGGGCATATTCCAAGATGACAATGCCAGGATTCATCATGCTCAAATTGTGAAAGAGTGGTTCAGGAGCATGAGACATCATTTTCACACATGGATTGTCCACCACAGAGTCCAGACCTTAACCCCAGTGAGAATCTTTGGGATGTGCTGGAGAAGGCTTTGTGCAGCGGTCAGACTCGACCATCATCAATGCAACATCTTGGTGAAAAATTAATGCAACACTGGATGGAAAAAAATATTGACATTGCAGAAGCTTATTGAAACGATGCCACAGCGAATGTGTGCTATAATCAAAGCTAAAGGCGGTCCAACCAAATATTAGAGCATGTGACCTTTTTTTGGGTGGCGACTTTTTTTCTTGCCAGGCAGTGTAGATATTAGGAAAGATGGAGTCACTAGAATGATGTGTCCTTAGGAAAGCCACTTATCCAGATATATAACAATCTATATTAACGGAACTGTATGTAAGCTTTTGATTTTTAATTTCATAAACATGACTTCTCCAGATATGAGGTAAACATGTTCAAATCGAATAGAACTTTTACTGCAAACAAAAACGCTGATTTATTCTTAATGACAAAACACTGGACATGAAGGACAAGTCGTTTATGTTTTAATTTGGTGTTTTGGTTCAAGACGATTATCCAATCATAAAGCAGAATAAGCCTCAGATGACTCTCTTATTTGGGTTGCCAGGTTCAATGCTGAAATCCAGTAGGTTTAAACCTAAAATATCTCTCTCTGATCAGATTGGTCACTACCTAAACCCCAGCACCTGCAGCCATCAGGACTCAGGGCTAGTGCAGCCTCTAGTCCTGAGTTTTCACACGAGGGATTTCATTTGAAAACAGTGAATTCATTTAAGTTTTATAATTGAGCTACATTGGTGTTTCTCCTTTCCAAACACAGGCTTGTGTCTATCTAATGTTGTAATCAAAGGCAAAAACAACGTCTTGAGCCTGGAATCTTGGAAAAACAACTAAAACAATTTTTATTTTCTGGCCGCCACAAATAAACAACATTTTAACATAATCCAAACCAAGTCATCCAACAGTTTCTGCTCTGAGAATATTCAGAGATGTTGTTTGAGTTTTGCCTGGGACCAGCCTCTGTGGTGAGGAGATGGATGAGGGGAATGCCCGTCAAATGTCCTGGAAAGATTAAGGGAAAAAATTTTGGGACCGCCGCAGTTCCCTGGGGTTCTGTACAGACTCGCCAGGGCTGCTTCTTTATAGCCACTTCTTTATTTGGGAATTCGCTTTGCAAATTTTGAGAGACGCAGATGTTGGGAATGGGAATTGTTTCCGAGTATGTCCAAGTATTGTTTCATAAAAGAGATGATTTTCACCTTTTTTTCAGTTCTATTCATGTTAATATACCCAGTAATTACCCTATAGAGTCTATGAGGGGGTAGTTCACTTCTATGGGGTATTAAGTGGGGGTATTTTTACTTCTATGGGGTATTAAAGAGACTGTATTTGACTTCTATGGGATGTTAAAGAGGGGGTATATTTCTTCTATTGGGTATTAACAGTAGCACATAACATATTTAGATCGCCATGTTTCCTTTTATAGTTTTGATGCTATATTTGCCCATAAAACAATGTTTTACTTTGCTCTTAGTACTAAATCTCCCCCCTTTCAGAGCACTATCACAACACGATCAGCTGCATCCCACTAATGAAACTACAGCACATCACATCAGGTTTGTGAAGTTGCTGTGTTCAGTTTTGCATCATGCTTTTGTATATTTATGGAGAACTGTCATGTGGAGCATGGGTAACGTAGGCTTGTGGGTGGAGCCTTGTACAGGCTTGTATTGCTAACCGTAAGAAGGGTTTGAATAGGTCCTGGGTGAGTTTACTCACTACACTAGATTACTCAAACATGCATAGTTGACATGTAAAAGCTCTTCAGACATGTTTTTGATGAGGAAACAGCGTTATAACATGGGAAAAAAAGATACAAAAAGTAAATTTTGCTGAATACTTCCCCTTTAAGTAGTTGCTTTTGTTTGGCTCTTCTTTTTATTGGGACAATCGCTTATTGCCCTGGTCCCATACAACGAGGCTGAGCTGGGCCTATGTGAGAATTTAGGACAGTTTAAGGACACTAGACCACAGGAGTGCTTACCTCGTCCCTTCAGGGGGAGATGGCTAGACCACATTACCATAGACTATTCACTGATCTGAAAACAACTGCAGTTTATCTTGGCTCACAACTTTAGGTCAACCTGTCGAGAAAAATTAAAACATTTATATTACATTTCCAGTTGTTGGTGATAGAAACTTCATATATTTACTAGTTTACTGTGTTGCACTGTGTAACTGCGCCCTTGAGGCTAGCCTCACACCAAGAAGGTTCTGGGTTTGATTCCCTGGCCTGTCTGTGTGGAGTTTGAATGTTCTGTCTGTGTCTGTGTGGAGTTTGCATGTTCTGCCTGTGTCTGTGTGGAGTTTGCATGTTCTGCCTGTGTCTGTTTGGAGTTTGCATGTTTTGCCTGTGTCTGTGTGGAGTTTGCATGTTATGCCTGTGTCTGTGTGGAGTTTGCATGTTCTGCCTGTGTCTGTGTGGAGTTTGCATGTTCTCCCTTTGTCTGTGTGGAGTTTGCATGTTCTGCCTGTGTCTGTGTGGAGTTTGCATGTTCTCCCTTTGTCTGTGTGGAGTTTGCATGTTCTGTCTGTGTGGAGTTTGCATGTTCTGCCTGTGTCTGCATGGAGTTTGCATGTTCTGCCTGTGTCTGCGTGGAGTTTGCATGTTCTGCCTGTGTCTGTGTGGAGTTTGCATGTTCTGCCTGTGTCTGTGTGGAGTTTGCATGTTCTCCCTTTGTCTGTGTGGAGTTTGAATATTCTGCCTGTGTCTGTGTGGAGTTTGCATGTTCTGCCTGTGTCTGTGTGGAGTTTGCATGTTCTGGCTAAGGTAATCCTGACTGGGGTCGAAAACCAGTAATCGATACAAAAACTAGTATCAAAACTAGATACTGATTTGAGCAGGTATCAATACTAACAAAGTAACATTCACAAGAACCTTTCCTGAAAAGCTTTAGAATGAGCTTGAGCTAAGACCACATAGACTGAAAACAACACATGGCCATCTTTGGTTCTTTTTCAGATTCTATCACATGGTTGTTACTTCCTGAGACAGGAATGTGAGAAAGAAACAAGGTAGATACATGTCAGTCATGAGCTGTGTCTCACACGTCCTCAAACAGACAGCTCTCTGAGCACTCATAATTAGACAGAACAGATTAACTCTTCAAATAAGGGAGGCATGGATCTGAAGGTCAGTGAGACACTTAACAACAGCACATTATAAATAGCAACAGGCTTTTGTTTAAACAGACATCCACGCATACACACACATAGAGCAGCAGCTCCAGTCCAAGCTCCTCCCGTGTGACTGAAGTCCTCACCCTATCTCTAAGGGAGCACCCAGCCACCCTGCGGAGGAAACCCATTTCGGCCGCTTGTGTCCACATCTTGTCCTTTCGGTCATTACCCAAAGCTCATGACCATAGGTGAGGGTAGGAATGTAGATTGACCGGTAAATCAAGAGCTTTGCCTTCCATCTGAGCTCCTTCTTTACCACAACGGTCCAATACAGCGGCCGCATCACTGTGGACGCTGCACCGATCCTCCTGTCAATCTCATCCTCCATCCTTCCCCCACTTGTGAACAAGACCTCGAGATACTTGAACTCCTCTACTTGAGGCAAGAGGGCAAACCACCTTTTTCCGGTCGAGAAAGATGGCCTCAGATTTGGAGGTACTGAGCTGTGTCTGTGGATCGGGTCGTTGAGACACCCGTCTTCGACCGCTGCCCAGTCCTCTATACCCCCGACCCATATGAGACTCTCTTGGCCCACATCGTCCTTTCGGGCTGAGCCCGGCCGGGCCCCGTGAGCAAAGGCCCAGCCACCAGACACTCACATTCGAGCCCCAACCCTAGGCCTGGCTCCAGGGTGGGGCCTCGGCTGTGCCATACCAGGCGACGTCACGATCCTTAATATATTATTCTTCATAGGGGTACTGGGAACTGCTCTTTGTCTGACCCATCACCTAGGACCTGTTTGCCATGGGAGACCCTGCCGGGGGCATAATGCCCCAGGCAACATAGCTCATAGGATCATTCAGGTACACAAACTCCCCCACCGCAATAAGGTGGCAGTTTAAGGGGGAGTCTGTATATCTCAACTGTATAATAGTCATAATGACAGAACATATCAACATGACAAAGCCCATGCTTTTCTAGTGCAATAACTTAAACCATTATTCAAACTTGTTTTATGAGGAAGTGTCTTGCTGGAAAATATTTTCTGGTTTTGGACTACAAACTTCACCACTTACTCTGTGTAACAGTCTTTTGTGCATTAAACTCCATTTGAATGACTTTTACCAGCTCAGGACCTTGTTTATGTCTGACCTAGTGGCCCCCATCCCAGACTTTGTCAAAATTACCCATAAACCCATGCAGGAATTACCCATAAAGCTTTGCAGCGGGTGTAAGTCACAGGAGGAACAATGGGGACTGTATTTGTAAGAACCCCTCATATGTAAAGCTCTGGGATTTGAGTCAGGCTCAGAGAAGGAAAACACGCACAGTATGGAGAGAGGGAAAGAGGGAGAGATGGAGGGAAAGAGGGCGAGAGGGAGGGAAAGAGGGTGAGAGGGAGGGAAAGGGGGGGAGAGGAGAGAGCGGCATGGAGAGATCGAGAGAGGAGAGAGGGAGGGAGAGAGGGAGGGAAAGGGGGGAGAGATAGAGAGGGAGGGAGTTAGGGAAAGAGGGGGAGAGGGAGGGATAGAGGGAGAGAGGAAGAGAGGGAGGAAAAGACAGGAAAAAAGGGAAAGGGGGAGAAAGAGAGTGAGGGAAAAGGAGAGAGGGCATGGAGAGGTGGAGAGAGAGAGGAGAGAGGGAGGGAAAGGGGGGAGAGGAGACAGCGGCATGGAGAGGTCGAGAGAGAGAGGGAGGGAAAGAGGGAGAGAGGGAGGGAAAGAGGGAGAGAGGGAGGAAAGAGCGGCATGGAAAGGTCGAGAGAGAGAGAGGAGAGACGGAGGGAAAGAGGGAGAGAGGGAGGGAAAGACGGATGGAAAGAGGGGGAGAGAGAAAAGGAGAGACGGCCATGGAGAGATGGAGTGGGAGGGAGTTAGGGAAAGAGGGGGAGAGGGAGGGACAGAGGGAGAGAGGAAGAGTAACAAAAATGTGAGGGAGGGGAGAGGAGAGAGAGAGGAGAGAGAGGGAGAGAGGAGGAGAGAGAGAAAGAAAGGGGGACAGAGGAGGAGAGAGAAGAGGGAGAGCAAGAGGAGGAGAGAGGCAGGATGAAAGAGAGAGAGAGGAGAAAGAGAGGGAGAGGAGGAAAGAGAGAGGAGAAAGAAGAGGAGAGAGAGGAGGAGAGAGAAGAGGAGGGGGAAAGAGAGCGAGAGGGGGGAGAGGAGGAGAGAGGAGGAAAGAGAGATGAGAGAGAAAGAGAGGGAGGAAAGAGAAAGAGAGGAGAGAGAGAAGTGCAGACAGAAGTGGAGGTAGAGAGAGTTTTATTGGTGGTTCTGGATGCTGTGGGTTTGTGAGCTGTGACCTGTGACTCTGCACCAGACGATCACTGGACTAATGAGGTAGGCTCTGTGCTTTGTTTCAAACAGGAACTTTATTTAAAATCCTGCTAAATATCTTGTATTATTACTGTTAAAAAAAAGAAAAAAAAAAAAGACAAAAACTACAACTTTTGAAAAATGAGGGTAGGCTGCACATTCTGTAAGAACAATACTACAATATTCACTAGTTTCTACTTCTCCTTTATACCCGACATTTTGAGAACTTTTCACTTTTCAAAAGATAGAATGTTTTGTTTTGAATTGGTAATTGCTATAGGCCTGGTTTTAAGATTGTACAATTTACACCTAAAACTATTATATGTTTTGAGAAGTTATATGTGATAAAACTGAGCTGCCTGTCACAGAGTAATATCAGAAATCAAAGTCAGAGTCTTTAGGCTTAAATCAACTGGATTTCAGCTTTGAAACTGGCGACGCAAATAGGAGTCTTTACAACCAAAACAACAACCAAATTATAATAAAAAAGAAGGGTATGTGCAGTGTTTTTATAATAGACAATAAATCACCATTACATTTGAACGTGTTTACTTGGTATGTAGAGACACTGAGTTCACATTTACCTGGTATGTGGGGACACACAGAGGTCACGTTTATGGAAGTTATTTCACACAAAACTCTCTTTGAGCTTTAAGCCATGTTATAATGTTGTTACCTCCTCAAAAACAGACCTAGAGTTGTGTTTTTTTTCATTCACACATGTTTGAGTAACACTTTATTATTAGTCTGTCAACATCACTTAAGCTCAATACTCGATACTGATGTCGATACCGAATGATGATTTTAGAAAATGTTGTAATTTTCAACACAAAATAACAGTACTTGTTTATAATACCATGTGGTCTTACACTAGTGCTGATAAACTCAAGATGAAACTATTCAGGAAAGTTTTATCCTGTTATGTGATTTTTTTTGTCAATACTAAAGAGTATCTAGTTTTGATACTAGTTTTAGTATCGGAGTGATGAGCAGTGATGAGAAGAATACTTACTATATTAATGTATTTCTGTGCAGTTCAAAGACCAAATTACACAATGAAGTACTGCCAGGTATTCTTTAGATTTTAGAAAAGTAACTATTCTGAACACCACCAAATGAAAAAGTAACTGTATCAGAATACAGGTACACAAAATGAGTATTCAGAATAAGTCTTTTTAATACATGTATTCAGTTACTGTACTTCCCAACACTGACGATTAGTATCTGATTTTCAATACTTTTGACACCCCTGGCATGTCATACGAGACGAGAAAACGTGCTTCCTCTGCCGTGTTCTTAAGTCCTCATAACAGAGACTATTCTCTAGCACTGGACAAACATTAACCCGAGTGCAGTCAAAGCATCGTAAACATGAATCATCTAGAACATAATAAAAAAACACTTCACATTTCACCTTCGTCTGTTTGTAAAGTAAACAGCATTTTGCCTTTGACCCAGAGCGCTCCGCCACTTTACCTGCTGTAGTGTAACTCTATACACCTCATTCCTGAAGTCACTGTGGGCACCGGCATCATCATTCAGGTTGTATTATTATTATTATACATGAGGCTGATGTTGACAGTAAATGTGTTCGATAGGGTCTACAGAGGCGTTTAAAGCCTCCACACAGTCACTGCAGTGTTGACTTGTTGATCACATGAACACTGAACATTTACACAAATCAACAATACTTTTTATCAGATTTTAGCTGCAAACTCGACTTCTCCATTTAAATAAATGACATTCCTGCTTAACTGAAAGTGCCACCACAAAGAAAATGAGGTTTAGAAGCATTTACGGAAAAAGTGCGGGTGGATTAAAGTCAATAGGTCCATGTTAGGTGCATGTTAGGTCCATATTAGGCCCATGTTAGGTCCATGTTAGGCCCATGTTAGGTCCATTTTAGGCCCATGTTATGTCCATGTTAGGCCCATGTTAGGCCCCTGTTATGTCCATGTTAGGTCCATGTTAGGTCCATGTTAGGCCCATGTTAGGTCCATGTTAGGGCCATGTTAGGCCCATGTTAGGTCTATGTTAGGTCCATGTTAGGCCCATGTTAGGTCCATGTTAGGCCCATGTTAGGTGCATGTTACTCCCATGTTAGGACCATGTTAGGTCCATGTTAGGCCCATGTTAGGTCCATGTTAGGTCCATGTTAGGCCCATGTTAGGACCATGTTAGGCCCATGTTAGGACCATGTTAGGTCCATGTTAGGCCCATGTTAGTTCCATAATAGGTCCCTGTTAGGTCCATGTTAGGTCCATGTTAGGTCCATGTTAGGTCCATGTTAGACATGTTAGGTCCATGTTAGGTCCATGTTAGACATGTTAGGCCCATGTTTGGTCCATGTTAGGCTCATGTTAGGACCATGTTAGGTCCATGTTAGGTCCATGTTAGGACCATGTTAGGTCCATGTTAGGCCCATGTTAGTTCCATAATAGGTCCCTGTTAGGTCCATGTTAGACATGTTAGGCCCATGGTAGGTCCATTTTAGACTCATGTTAGGACCATGTTAGGTCCATGTTAGGTCCATGTTAGACATGTTAGGCCCATGTTAGGTCCATGTTAGGCTCATGTTAGGACCATGTTAGGACCATGTTAGGCTCATGTTAGGTCCATGTTAGGACCATGTTAGGTCCATGTTAGCCTCATGTTAGGACCATGTTAGGACCATGTTAGGTCCATGTTAGGCTCATGTTAGGACCATGTTAGGACCATGTTAGGTCCATGTTAGGCCCATGTTAGGAGCCTCAGTTTACAATTAATGAGTACTGCTATGACACACGCTGTTTAACTCAAGCCAAAAGTAGCCAAAACTCCAAAAATACTTACACAATACACTCTGCTAATACAAGCCTGAAGTGCTACAGAGGCGTTTTAAAGCCTCCACACAATCACTGCAGTGTTGACTTGTTGATCACATGAACACTGAACATTTACACAAATCAACAATACTTTTTATCAGGTTTTAGCTGCAAAACTTTTCTCAAATTCTCCATTTAAATAAATGAGATTCCTGCTTAAATGAAAGTGCCACCACAAAGAAAGAACGGTTTAGAAGCATTTACGGAAAAGGTTCGGGTGGATTAAGGTCAATAGGCCCATGTTAGGCCCCTGTTATGTCCATGTTAAATCCATGTTAGGCCCATGTTGGGCAATTGTTAGGTCCATGTTAGGCCCTTGTTAGGTCCATGTTAGGCTCATGTTAGGACCATGTTAGGACCATGTTAGGTCCATGTTAGGCCCATGTTAGGAGCCTCAGTTTACAATTAATGAGTACTGCTATGACACACGCTGTTTAACTCAAGCCAAAAGTAGCCAAAACTCCAAAAATACTTACACAATACACTCTGCTAATACAAGCCTGAAGTGCTACATAGGCGTTTTAAAGCCTCCACACAATCACTGCAGTCTTGACTTGTTGATCACATGAACACTGAACATTTACACAAATCAACAATACTTTTTATCAGGTTTTAGCTGCAAAACTTTTCTCAAATTCTCCATTTAAATAAATGAGATTCCTGCTTAAATGAAAGTGCCACCACAAAGAAAGAGCGGTTTAGAAGCATTTACGGAAAAGGTTTGGGTGGATTAAGGTCAATGTTAGGCCCCTGTTATGTCCATGTTAAATCTATGTTAGACCCATGTTGGGCAATTGTTAGGTCCATGTTAGGCCCTTGTTAGGTTCCATGCTAAGGCCACGTTAGACCCATGTTAGGCCCATGTTACGTTCATGTCAGGTCCATATTAGTCCCATAGTAGAACCATATTAGACTCATGTTAGGTCCATGTTAGGCCCATGTTAGAAGCCTTGGTTTAGAATTGAGTACTGCTATGACACATGCTGTTAAACTGCAGCCAAAAGCAGCCAAAGCGCCAACAAAATTTAAGCCGACACAGTACACTCTGCTAATACAAGCCTGAAGTACACGTGTGTCTAAACAGAAACGGGAGTATAGGGGAGGAAACAGAGGCTGTATATATAAATGGGCATAGCGTTCTTTCAGCTCCATTGACTCTGGGTCCAATTCACTTTACTTTGAAAAACGGTGGCCCCTATCTCCATAACTGCTGCTGTCAGTTTTTGTATAGTGTGATCTAAAATGCTTCTAAAACTCTAGTACTTTAAGTAGTATTTTTCATTCACATCTTTTACTTTTACTTAAGCATAGTTTTGGTAATAGTACTTGTACTTGCAATTGACTTGACTTTCCACCAATGCATATATAGACGTGGGGAGTTACTTTGACTTGAGTAAATTTTGGAAGAATTTGTCCATCTTGTAGTAGTGGTACTTTTCAGACCTACTTGAGTAAATATTAAGTTACTCCTACTCAAGTAATATGTAGTACAGTGTAACAGTACTCTTACTCGAGTAATATATAGTGCAGTGTAATAGTACTCTTACTCAAGTAATATATAGTACAGTATAACAGTACTCTTACTCGAGTAAATTATAGTACTTTTACTTGAGTAAAAGTGGTGTTCCTTGATGTAACTTCTTTCAGTTGTTTCCTTTCAGATTTAACCATCTAATGTATATTAACCCCCCCTAAGATAATCACTTCATAGTTTGGTTTAAAATATTTGAACACTTTTGAAAGGCTTTCGTAGAAAATCAATGGGCAGCTTGATGGAGCTTTGAATACTACAGGAATGTTGAACTCCAGATAATCCAGGTTAGATTCACAGCACCAACCCCACTCTGGATGTTCATCCAGGCCCATATGCTCTGGGGCTGCATATGACGACTGCAGGATACTAAGCAAAAAGAGAGAACTAAACTGTCAACAAAAAATAGAAGGAGTGAAGATGTTTGGGTTTTATCATACCGTGGAACAATCCTAACATTTCCCTCCACCCCCCAGAAAATTCCCATCCTTTAAATGCAAAGTCAATAGAAATGTTCATGTGTGTATCTTCCAACCGCACTCTCAGATCTTCAAGTAAAATGCTCCTTCACAATGGGGGACCGAGCCTTCGGTTCAACTGCACCTCGACTCTGGAATTGCCTCCCTGCCTAGATGAGAGCCACATAGAGCCTGGACTTTTTTAAAGCTAATCTAAAGACCTTTTTATTTAGAAAAACTTATTGTTAATGTTTTTTAGCATTTAGCAATTAGTTTAAAGTTCTTGTTTTGTTATAACACTCTGAGATTATATGTAATGAAGAGTGCATTATAAATAAAATGTATTATTATTATTATTATTATTATTATTTGTATGGCACCGTAAAGTATAATCTACTACTACTACTACTAGGTCTACTACTAGTACTATTACTTCCACTATTATTACTACTATTACCTCTACTATTACTACAACTATTACTGCTACTTCCATTACTACTACTATTACTACTACTACTACTACTACTACTAGTACTGTCATTACTAGTACCACAACCAAACACACTGGAAGCATACACTCGACCTTTTTTGTATATCATATCACTACAATATATGTAAATATGCCTGTTCATTCATAAGGCGACAATAGTGATGCAACCAATTCCACCAACCCACCAACCACAGGTTTGCTACTGCGATTCCAGCTTCCACAGGTAAATGCTGTTGTTGTGTCCTTGGGCAAGACACTTAACCCACCTCGCCCCCAGTGTCTGTGTGTGCACTGATGTATGAATGTGTGTTTGAATAGGTGAAAGGTTCCTTCATGTAAAGCGTTTTGAGCCTTGAAGATGGAAAAGCGTAACTGCCAATACCTGATATTAATCAATACCAGTGTGGGGGCAGAAAAAATGGCGCTTATTTCCTAAAAAAAAAAATAAATAAATAAAAAAAATAAAATGTTGTGTTATGTAACTATTATTTCTCCTTCACATCAGTCTGTAAATATCCTTCAGTTAAAGACCCATCCACATGGGCTTAACCGATATCATGGAACCAATACCCAGTTCAGGTCATTTTTGAGTATCGCCGTTGTTATTTGATACTGATATTGGTACCGGTGCATACCTCTTTTTCATGTTAGTAAGGTCATGTTACTCAACCCTCAGTTTCAGCACAGGAGGTTTATTTATTTATTTATTTTTTTGTCTGAAGCAACCTCCATGTCTCCATGGAAATAGATAAGTGTAATGTCGTACTCACTACCACTACTGCTGTTGCTAGTACTACTACCACCTCTACTACTGGTACTACTACTACTCCTACTGTTATTACTACCACCATCCAATCCAGCTAATTTTTCAGTATTGCCACGGACATTCAATACTGGCATCTGTATGGGCTGCCCCTATTGTTCATTAGTTAGGTTATGTGGATACACCCTCCAGTTCGCGCACACTAAAGGTGTATTTATAGTTGACACAGTTGTAAAGTCATAAAGCATTATCTTGTACCCTTTGTTTTTTTAAGAGGTTTGAACTGCAGTGACCGATCTGAGCCTAGCACTGGTATAATCAGTTCTAAGCTCTGTGGTATGTAACTCATGCATGGATTTACTTTAACTTTAGCCAATGCTCCACTTTAAGGAATACAACTCTATACATTTGTGCCTGTAAAGGAATAGACAGTAAGGTAAGATATGCATTTTAACTCATACAAGCTGAGATTACATAGGATAACCTAGATAGCCTTGATTAAAGGTGCAGTACCTGATTTTTACCACCTTAAAACATGAAAAACAGAACTAGTTCATTTTAAACAGTTTGCCGTGGTCCAAAATCACCTTACTTAACTTATGAATTCAGAGGATCCTAATTCACCACGATGAGTTTATAAGCACTTTTCACAACTCTTAGAGACCAGAGCAGAGTTTTGGCGTGATTGTAATGCTACAACAACTATCATGCTAATGCACACTCTCAGACAGTAAAGCGCTTTATAATTAGATGCCAACAGTACACAGTGGACTTATTTTGACCTCAAGAGCTGTTTATACATTATGTCTGTGCTGGACACGTTTACCTCAAATACTTGCAAATTGGTCAAAATGAACTAGACAACTGACATACTGAACAAAAAAGACAATGAGAATATACCTCTATTTTCAAAGGTGTTGCCATGGCAATGTCTGACATTTCTCATTGAAATACATGGGTTTTGTTTAACTGGGATGAAAAATAATTACTTTGTCATAGACCATTCAAATTTGGTACACATATTCCTCTCATCATACTGAACAAAAAAGCCAAAGAAGACATACCTCTATTTTCAACCGTGCAGGTGTGACAATGTCATAAATGGTCTCATTGGAATGAATGGAGTAGTATTACTGAGACGCTGATTTTGGGGGGAGGGGCGATGTAAGCAAGGAGTGGCGAGGGCCTTTATCACTGCTTGCAGTTTTTATTATTATTATTATTATTTTTTTTTTTTTAACCTTTATTTAACCAGGAAAGGCCATTGAGATTACTAATCTCTTTTTCAAGTGAGTCCTGGCCTTTAAACTCATCCATCTCCTTAAAGACAAGTTACAAGGATAAATCTGTGGAGAGGTGATGCCAAGAATGCATGTCTTTCAAAGGATTTTTTAAATCTTTTTTTTTTTTTTTTTTGCGTATAATGGCATACTGTCAAAAATTTCTGTGAAAGGAATGCGCATACCAGAAAAGTTTGATTATTTCAGAATGGGTCTTTAACTGTATTAAGTTCTAAGTGTTACATTCAAATGCCTTTGACTTTGTGGGATAATACAGTTTTACACCTAGAAATGATGTGTTTTCTTAGATTTGTATTAAATTGTGTTAAATTATGATGTCTCCGAGAGGAGAGACATTAGAGGAGTTTTGGCCCAGTGCACCACAAGGTTGCTAAGTAACAATTATGGAATTCTACAGAATGACTTCACAATTTCCAACCAGGAAACCTAAACAATGACCAAATTGGGAAAATAAATGTTTGGTTTTTTGTTTTGTTTTTTCTTAATCTGAGATATAATTTTCTTTACTGTGTTTTAGTCAAATGTGTAGTCGTAGTTGTATGGCTTTCTAACTGAGTTAAAAATTCTCATAAATAAATAAATAAATACATAATAATAACAACAACAACAACAACAACAACAACAACAATAATAATAATAATAATAATAATAATAATAATAATAATAATAATAATAATAATAATAATAACAACAACAACAACAACAACAACAACAACAACAACAACAACAAATTTTGGTATAAATTTGGGTATTTTTTTCGTGTGTGCATTTTACTGCAGTTTACTGTTAGTTTGTACTCCACACTGCATCCTAATATTAGATTGGCCTATCAATTACAAGCTGTTCATATAATATATATAGCCTAAGGTCACTGTACATTGGGTATGACTGCAGTAGTAACTATAGTGTAACCATGCAATCACACATTGATTTAGTACGAGTAATAATATTTATTAGTAGTATTATTTATAGTTAGGCTTTTTAAATGTAGACTATAGTAACAATGTCGTATTTTTCAATATTTTTGCATTATTTCTCTTAGATATTTTAGATATTTCTTGTTGAAGATGAAATACTCAAATTCCCATAAATCCTTGAGAATGATTTTGTAACGCACAGTTGAGGAGATGCGTTCAATGTCCTGGTTTGACTCAACCCAATGCAACTGTACAGTCCGCTCTGTGCTGTAGCACCAGCGGCTAGCCCGGACCGCACCACTTCGCCATCTATAGGGGTAGCCGCTCTTTGCTAACACGTTCAGACGCGAAGGTAAGCGACAACACCACTGTAATTAACTTCAAATGCATTGATAAGGAAGTTAAATCGTAACAGAATAAATAGCACATGTGTTTTAAATAACAGTTGGTAATACGGTGATTAGAGTAACGCGAACGCCCCTGTTTTGCATAATGACCACGCTCCTCTCGCCGCTACATGTGGTATTTTAGGAAGACTCACTAGCCGCTATAACATTTATTTTATGAGCTTAAATCGTGTCTAAACCATTTTTGTCAACCATGCACGGACTCGTTCACGTCCCCGGACCGAAATGGTGAAAGCACAAGGAAAAGGTTAGTTTTAAAATGAAGGGCAATAATGTTACAAAACGTTTGGTCTCGTAATATACAAAATGGGGCGGTTTGTGTCAGCTAAGGAAATAACCTGATGTTTCCTCACGTGCCACGGTACAACCAGATCATTCAGTCTAATGCAATTTTAAAAAAAAACACATACACTAGAAAACCATACATATTTCAGTATTTTTATTAGACCCTTAATTCATTTTGCATTGGACTTATATTAACACCTGTGTCTATGATTCGTGCTTTGCCTGGAGGCTACAGTTATTACAGCCAGTCAGTACAGATCATTATTGGGGATTATTTTAAGTAGTTTGTGAGACTATGACTCAATGTTTACCCAAGTAATGTGTTTTATAGCCAATAATTATGAGCAAATAACTGTCTTAAACAATTTATTACAATATTTAGTGGTTATGGTAAAGGCCCATATGATGCTATTCTCTGAGCTATGTCCTGATGTTTCCTCACACACAGACCTGGAGTTGTGTTTTGTTTCATTCACACACGTTTGAGTAACACATATTTATTATTATTAGTCTGTCTACATCTCCAAAGCTCAAAATGCTCTGTTCCACCTTAGAACATGGTTAAAAGCTGCAAGAGTCAGTTTTCTGTGTAAAATAGAACCTTTAAATATCTTTTTGTCCAACAGAGGGGACATGCAGTAGCCTGTGGAGCCTGCTTGTAATGCTTCTTATCCTAAATAGTATTACAGTTAAAGGTGCACTGTTTAACTTTTCTGATGGAGGGTCTTGTCTCCATGGAGAATGCCTGGAATGTTCTGCAGTATGGCAATAAACCTATCTATTTTCCATTTATTATATTTTTCATGATGAAACTGTTATCAACCATAATTTACCTTTAAAACATGCATTCTTAATGTGAGCAGGTTTACCTCTGCACAGATCTGATCTGTAACTTGGTCTAGTAGCACCACTTGTTTGTCTGCTTGGAAAAGTTACATAGTGCACCTTTATAAAACATGATTTGCTTTTAGTTTGTGATGCCCTCAGACTCATTGAATTTGATCACTTTGAGAGAGCTTTATGGGGATTCTAGATCATGAATCTACATATTTATCCAAAATCAGCGGTGATAAAACTCCAGCCTTAAACCAGATGTGAAACTTCTCAACTCAACAAAATGACAAAGAATCCTGGTGTTAGAAGTTCAGCGGAATACTGTCAGAACGAGAGCACAGGCAGCCTCACTACTAGAACTTTGAATCACTTAAACAAAACCCACTATGGTAGCAGCAGTAATGAACATGACACTCAGTTGTTCAGTCCATTCATCGCACGATGGAGTCTCAGGCGACCAGGATGTGTATTTATTAGTGGAAAAATGTTATTTAGATGATGATGCTTTTTATGGAACAGCAGCAGAAAGGAGAAGTTAGCAAGTGAGCTGAAGATTTAGTATTTTTTAATATTTATCTGTAAAAAGATTAAACTCATGATTCACAAGTTGAATTTGTCTTTACATAAATACATATATAAATAGTAATTCCTAGTACTTTTTTTTGCAATATTATTATTATTATTATTATTGTTATTATTGTTGTTGTTGCATTTTTGCATGAACTCCCCCTGCAGGTGTCTTGTGCAGTGAAGTTTGGGTCAGACACACAGAGATTGTGTTTGCCATGCCCCCTTTTTAGTCAATTTGTCAGATGGATCTTCCTCACAACACACAGACTATTTGAGGACTTGTCAAACAGAACACAGGCACTATAGAACCACCCTGACCTCTGCCTGAAAAGTTACATAATACACCTTTAAATAACAATCTCCTTTGCAAACACCAAAACCTGTCTTCCTGCCAGTTTCTACGAACATGTTCTGAAATGCATGGAACTTTTGTATTTTGTAATTGTAATTGGCTAATTGTGACTGTTCAAAAAGAAATTTTGGCCCTAGATTCGGCCCTGTTGTTGTTATATTCAGAGCTTTAGTAGTAGCTTTTAGTAATTAGACATTACTACATTGGTATCAGTGCTGATATTACACATTTTGATGGATTGGATATCGTTTCAAAATCACAATATTCACTACATCCATTTATCCTTCAATATATGAAAGCTGGAACTATAGATTTTGGGGCTGAATATTTATTGTGTGTACGTTTTGTTTGTAAAAATGTGGAGATTTTGAGTATTTTTGTTGTAGTACAATAAGATTTGAGCTGTAAAAGGTACAATAAGTGACTTCTATGGCTGATTATTGGTTCATTCTGGGATTTGCTAAAGCTCAGGCCTTTTAATGACACTATCTATTTAAAAAAGAGTTACTAGGATTATCCTGTATTATTGCTATTGTGTCAGTGGCAAAAGGTATTTTCTGTATTATTGTTTATTGCAGCATATCTCTGTAGCGATTCATTGTGCTTCCAAATGTGTCCTGGTGACAGCTCTAGTTCCATCTTTTGAGTTGATTTCTCATTTTCTTTAAATTGGTTTAATAAGACAAATTACTGGCCCATGTCAAATATAATATAAATATATTATATTTGACATGGGCTATATTTGACCAGTAAATATTACTGAATAAATATTATTAATGATGCAGCTCCACCTACATTGGAAAAAAACGACCACTACCCGATCCACTCAGTCTCTGTGAACCGAAAGTGCATGGTTCCAAAAAGATCCTCAACCTTTGCTCAGTTGGCATTTTCATTTCAAACCATCAGACAGTGGAATCGGCTCTAGACAGTCTCAAATTGTCTGTAGATTTGAATAATTTTACTAGAAGTAAGTACATTTTAGATAATCAAATGTGGTCACATCAGTCTGGTTCATTTGTAATGTTCTGTTTCACTGTAAAAACCTGCACATAATGATTTTTTATATTGATTTGGACTGTAGGAAACATACTGTACTGGACATGGGGACATTTATTGTATTTTACTGCTAATGTTAACAATGAACCGATCTTATAATGTCATCATAATGAAATGTGTATTTTAATGTGTGTTCCCCTGCCCAGGGACTGGACATGGAGCAAAGCATGTCTTCTTTTGTAAGATTTGTACATGGTCCCTGACAAATAAATAAAGAATTTATGCCACTGACACAAAAACCCAAGAGCAGATTTAAACCACAAAACTATTCTAAATCTACAATATTGTTAAAAAATCCTGATCTGCAATTAATGAACAACAGATTTATACTATATATTTATATTCTATAATTAGCCATGTAAGTTATTTTTTCAACCTTTTACAATTTATGACTAAAAAGTTTTTATTCTGCCTCTACTCTTTTAATGTTGCCTAAAATCTTACCATACAACCAAAACCCCCCCCCAAAAATTCCCCAATAGTGCAAAGAAAAAGTGTACACATTATGAATACTGACACAGCTCCAGATGTATATAGTTACTGTAGCCTTGAGGGAGGGGCAGGAGTTGCCAGATAAGGTTCACACGCCCACAGCCTTGAAAATACTGGACAGATAAGTCCCAAAAACCAACTGCTCTACCCCCAAAATAAACTAGTTTTACGGTTTCACTGCACGCGACAATGTAAGTTGATTTTATAATATTTTGTCATTTTAAGATGGATTTAAAACATGTTTGGGTAACTTCATTTAGAAATTTTGTGGTTGCGATTCCTCTTCCTCTGTCAGTGAGTCTAAAGTGACTGGAGCTTTATGCAACAATATGAAATGATATAAACTTTTATGTTTTTGGCTCCTTCAGATATGATTTAATTCATTTTTGTGCCTTTTTTGTGAAAATACCATATACATATGTACATTAATTTAAATACTTTTATATACTACTTAAATATTTTTAATAGAATTCTGCTGTCCCTTTTTAAGTTCCACTCCATTTTACTCTTACTGTAGCACAATGAATGAGCCATTTTCAACGGCCTTTTTTCATCTATTTTAATATATGCTTTTCTTATATCAATTCATATTTTGTGTATTGTTGAGATTTTTTGCTTATGTAACTATGGCTGCATTCACATGTCACACTTATACACTCAGACATAAAGCTGGGACTAGACCAGAGACTAGACTAGGGAGTAGACTAGAGGCTAGACCAGGGACTCGACCCGGGAATCGACCAGGGACTCGACCTGGGACTCGACCAGGGACTCGACCGGGGACTCGACCAGGGACAAGACCAGGGATTCGACCAGGGACAAGACCAGGGACTCGACCAGGGACAAGACCAGGGACTCGACCAGGGACAAGACCAGGGACTCGACCAGGGACAAGACCAGAGACAAGACCAGAGACAAGACCAGAGGCTAGACCAGGAACTCCACCTGGGACTCGACCAGGGACTCGACCAGGGACTCGACCAGGGACTCGACCAGGGACTCGACCAGGGACAAAGACCAGGGACAAAGACCAGGGACAAGACCAGGGACAAGACCAGGGACAAGACCAGGGACAAGACCAGGGACAAGACCAGGGACTCCGGCTACGGACTCCGACCACGGACTAAACTAGGGACTAGACCAGGGACTAGACCAGGGACTAGACCAGGCACTAGACCAGGGACTAGACCAGGGACTAGACCAGGGACTAGACCAGGGACAAGACCAGGGACTAGACCAGGGACTCGACCAGGGACTCGACCAGGGACAAGACCAGGGACAAGACCAGGCACCAGACCACGGACTCCGGCTACGGACTCCGACCACAGACTAAACTAGGGACTAGACCAGGGACTAAACCAGGCACTAGACCAGGCACTAGACCAACCTTAAAGTCGCTGTACCTGATTTTTATTGTCTTAAAAATGTCAAAAACAGAACTAGTTAATTTTAAATGGTTTGCAGTGGTCCAAAGTTATTCCACACTTACCTTCGGCTTTCTGAGTTTTGCCATCACAGTATTTTGTTGTTTGTGTATCAGAATAAGTCCACATTTCTTAAACTTTCGTACTCTTTCTCTCTTCTTTAGGGGCGTGTTTGTTTCTTTGCCAGACTCAGTGATGGTGGAACCACAGACAGGCCAAACTCTCCTGACAAAAGCCCAAAATGGAGGCCTGTCCTATGGGCCACAGAGTGATAGGGACCCGAGGCTCCTGGAGAGGGGACAGTGGGGCAGTAAGGCTGAGTTTCTGTTGGCCGTTGCGGGGCAAATCATCGGCCTGGGTAACGTGTGGAGGTTCCCCTATCTCTGCTACAAGAACGGAGGAGGTGAGGATGCATTTAAGATTACCGGGTAGTCAGAAATGGTGACAAAATTGGCTTTGTGCACAACGGTAGTGGCCAGTTCCAGTCAGAAAGACAGTCAGCGTGATTATTTCCAGCGTAATGTAAAATTACTAAATCCTGACAGATCAGCCCGTGAACAGGAAACATGTTAAAGTCTTTAGAAATGTGAGGAAAACTTCACTGACTGCGTTTTTGTGCCTCAATGCTAATGCTAATGCCAATTTTGGAGCCTAATAAATATTTAAGTAACACCACTGATGAAATAATCTACACCTAAAAATAATGGTTTTAGCCTTACAACAAATTTAATTGCATTTAACATTTTAATATAAGTCAGTATTAGCATTGACACACAGAGATTCAGAAGTGTCCTCTGTGTGATATAAGAGGAAGTTTTCTCTTCATTTGTAAAGTGTTTAACATGTTGTCAGTGAGATCCACCTGCAGCTCCCTGTCCATTGCCTGACCCGTCAGGGCTAAACCAGGGCTAAACCAGGACTAAACTAGGACTAAACTCAGACTAAATAAGGGCTACATTATGACTAAACTAGGGCTAAAGATATTCAAGAATCCCATTTCAGAACATGTTTGTAGAGGTCTAACTACAGGGTTAGCAGCTTTCACACAGAATAAGACCCAATCGAGACACAGGGACATTTAGTTTGATTAAGTTGTAAATGCTAAGTACATTTCTGTGGCTGCAACAATAATCAAAATAATCATGACAAGTCATCTGTTAAAATGATTATAACTTGACTTAAACCTAACACTTAAGTCTCTTGCTGCAGGCGTGTTCTTTGTGCCGTACCTCCTGTTTCTGGTGCTGTGTGGAATCCCGCTCTTCCTTCTCGAGACGTCCCTGGGACAGTTCACTAGTCTGGGAGGAGTTAGCGCCTGGAGGTCTATCTGCCCCCTCTTTGGAGGTATGGAACAATGCAACACAATACAGTTTCTGATAGTCTTAAGTTTTTATTTGACCCAATTTGACTCATAAATGAACCATGTGCATTTTTGTTTTAAATTAAGTGAACTTTTTTCTGTCAAAAAGGCCATTCAAATATCCCAATATTAATATTATCGCCATTGCCATTATATGAATATGGTATTGGTGAGTACTCAGACCAAATCATCGACCTGATACCACTCTGTATGTCCAGAATGAGGACTCATAGATGCAGGTTTGCCGCTCTGTGGCTAATTCTAACACTAATGGCCAGAGCAGGTTAAATGTAGACCATGGAGGCTCTGCAGACACTTGAAACGTGTTAATAATGACAGAAAAAACATTTGTGTTGCCTCTTTCATACCTTCATTTAGCCTTTGGTGTTCACGCTGAGCTTAGTAAAATAACTACAGAGAGAGCAGCCCGGCAACAGCACTAACACGGCAACAGCATTAACAGGGCAACGGCGCTAACACAGCAACAGCGTTAACTTGACAAGGCCAAGTATTGGTATCGGATTGGGACTATAACGCTTTATCAAATGTGGAATCTTTTTATTGTGCAACCCAATAACAGGATACAATTTGTTAAGGTTAAGGTACACGTGTCGTCATAGGGAAATGTGTCCATATTGGTTAGTGTCTAGATACAAAGAAGAGAAACCGATGGCCGATAAGGTCTACGGATATTTTGGGACTGATATGTAGGCCCAATTTTGAAATGTTTTGTTTTTATTCATTTTAATTTGGTACAAAGTCATTAGCATGTTTTACTTAAGTCTAGGGCTGCAGCTATTGATTATATTAGTAATCGAGTAATGTATTGATTATTCACTTTGCTTAATCGAGTGATCCATTTGTTTTTTTACCTTCTTTAAAATATCCTTAGTTAGCATAGTAGTTGTTGTGTTTAAGGTATGGTTCATAATTCAAATAAGTTTCTTTCTGTTTGAAATAACGCATTTATTCTTAATTGTACGTCAGTATTTCCCCAAAAGAGAAACATTTCACTTACATGATAGATAAATAGAATATTTATTGCGAATTACTGTATTTACTCGATTAATTTTTTCCGCTCTACTTCCATCTGGATAAAGGCAATGAGATCACATGTGTGCAGATCAGGGTGTTCAAATTCTTGCATATTTAAGCAGCCAGTTTGACCAAATAAAATATTGTCTAATGCTGGAGATTTAAAGCTGATTGTTGGGTCGCAAAAAAGTGGAAACATTGGCCAGCAATTTCTAATTAGGCTGTGGTCCTTTGGTTATTTACTCGATTAATCGCTCGATAAAGTCTTAGTCGACAACAGCAGAAAGGAAGAGAGTGAGTGAGCTCAAGGTTTGACTATAAGTCGCACTTTTTTCATAGTTTGTCCGGGGGTGTGATTTATACTCAGATGCAACTTATATGTGAAATTATTAAAATATATAATTTCACATCTTTGTTATTGTCACACTGACAACTGCACGAGGGCACTCTAGGCTTGTGTACCAGTATGACAGCCATCTGCTTCCGGCTGTCATACCAGCCGGAAGCAGATGGCTTCTTTTTTCAGCCTTTTTTTTACGCTTATGTGAAGTCTTACCCGACAGAGTGCTATTTAAGAAACAATTGAAGAGTAAAATATAAAGTTTTCAGTTCACCGGTTTGTTTACTAGCAGACCAAAATGGTGTGTATATTTGCCATGTGTTCATGTGCAGTTTTGTGTGTATATGTAATATGAGTCAGAGCTTATCCCTATAGCGTCGGATCCTATCGTCGGCGATAGCGCGCGGATGCGGACTTTCCAGCAGCGTAACTCCGCAACCAGTCGTGCTCTCATGTAAATTCAAACAGCGTCTCAAAGCAGAGGCACGGGGCTATTTAAATATTTTTCCGTCAGTTACGGTAATCTGCCTCTGTTGCTCCGCGAAGGTGACGAATTAGAGCGCGGGTGCTGCGGGGATTTTCCCAGTCATTTATTTGATGCGTAAAAGAAAAAATACGGATTAAAGTGTAAAATAGAAGTAGATGTGTAAAAAAATGCAGTAAATTCTGATACTTCCTTTAATATGATTTTTATGGCTAACAAAAATATAAATGTCTAGGTGACCTATACTGGCCCATAGTGTGCTCAGTCCTTAAAGGGTTATGTTATATTTGATGTGTTTGCTAGTTCTGCAGTGTGAACTGTGATGAAAAAGTAAGACCACAGTATAGTGTGAAAAGTCAGTGAAAAGAAGACTCGTGTTTGTGGACAAGCCAGCATATGTTACGTTAGTGTAGCATATCTGATTAACTGTTAATATCTTACATAAACATACTAGACAGTTTGTTGTCTCTGTGTTACGTTAGTGTGCTATACTGCTATTAAGCCTGTTGTTCTCTATTTTATTGTTATTATTATAAGTTGCCTTTAAAGATAAAATATTTGTTCTTGGTGTCGGATTTTGTAAAATAAATTTCCCCAAGAATCCGACTTATAGTCCAGTGCAACTTATAAATGTTTTTTTCTTCACTACTAGGCATTTTTTGCTGTGACTTATTCTCTGAGGGGACCTATAGTCTGGAAAATATGGTACTTTTTTATACAAAAATAGGTTTTGCATGAACTCCCCTGCAGGAGTGGTGTTGTGAGTGCTGTTTGGGTCAGATACAAAGACATATGGAATAGTTTTGAGAGCTTATGCCACGCCCCCTTTTTAGTCTGTTTAGTCGAATACAGCACAAGGAATCAGTCCTAGAACTGATGTAAGGTGAAATTTGTAGAGTCAGTGTTGTTTCCAGTCACTTTTGCATTTGACGAGTGATTTGTTAAATACGGCTCTTAACTGTTTTCTCATCTCTCTGACCTCCAACCTGTTTCTCACTGTGCTGCTGTGGTTTCCTCAAAAGTATAATCTAATATAACAAAAGCATTCCTCTGCATACCGCACTACACCACACACTAACTCAGGTTTAATCTGAACACACTTTTGGCTCTGCGTCCTTGTCCTGTACGAGATATTGCATGCCCAGCTAATGTGTTGATTCAGATAATTGGTATCTGGAGGTAAAATTGGCGGGAGAAGATCTTGGCTTAGTCCTGGTTTAGTTCAGGCTTAGTCATTGCATTGTCTTGGTATTGGTTTGTCCTGGTTTGAGTCCCTGGTTTATCTTTGGTTTAGTCCCAGCCTAAGACAGGACCAGGGTTTATGCTAGATTTTTTCTTTGCTGGTCATGTTGGTGGTTACACTTTTGCAGCACTCTGATGAGGAGTGGAAGAAACCATCACGTTTATCAGTAACATGCAGTGATCTGATGAGGAGTGGAAGAAACCATCACGTTTATCAGTAACATACATTAACACTACTGTTAAAACAGTCATATAAAAGTAAATGGACCTGAGGGTCACGAAAGTTGGACTGCGTGATGATGCATTTCTTTTAAACAATGATGTTTTTTTAAACGAAACGATGACGGTGGTGTTGTATTGAGACGAAAAAGATAATTTAATTGTTAATCGTTATTTAATAAAATCCTTCAAATCAATATATCAATCGAGGTGTTGTTTTTATCATTCACCAAATATATATTTTTCTAACATTTTCTGCTGGCCATCGTGTCTGGCGGTCGTTATTTCTTCCAGTCATTTGCTTTTCAAAATCACTTTCGCTAGTCTCTGCTTTAGTCCCCCTTTAGTCCTGCTTTAGTCTTTCTTTAGTCTCTGCTTTATTCCTGCTTTAGTCCTGTTTTAGTCTTGGTTTAGTTCTTCTTTAGTTCTGTTTTAGTCCTGTTTTAGTCTCTGCTTTATTCTTGCTTTAGGTCGTTTTCACACCTAATAGTCCAGTAGACTCGGTTCGATTCGGGACCAAAATTGAAACATTGTTAACATTTTCAACTGGAGCGGTTTGCTTTCACACTGCTTTTTGTCAAACGAACCAAACCTTTTGAGAAGCTTGTCTAATCCTTCACATGTGGTGGCGCTGTACCAAAAACCATGGAAGGAAACAAGACAAAAAACCATGAAGAAGAAACGCCGCTCGTCTATTGGTCAATACAACGCAACTTCTTTTCCGCAGGGAAATGTAAACAACACTGCGCTACAGTGTGGGGGAATCCTACTGCTTTCATTTTTTCACTTATTAATTTATAAACCTCGTTGTTTTTGTGCGTGGTCACGAGTAACTGACATATATTTTCGTCAGACCATATTTCTATGAGGGCTTTTACCTCCTCTTCACTCCACGTCTGACCACGAGCCATTTCTCCGCTCCGCTAGCTTTGCACCCGTGTTTGTTTTGGTTTTATTTACCCAGAATGCTCTGCATGTAATCCGCTTCCTGTCTTTGGAGCGGCCTGTGGTCCGCTTGGCGTTCACATATGCATTCGAACCGTACCAGAGTTCACTTCAACCGGACCGAGACCTAGGTTTTTTGGTGGACCAGAGTTCGCTTTTTTGGACCGTATCAGAGTTCGATTGCGCATTCACAATTGACCAAACGAACCGGACTTTGTGGCCAAAAGAACTAGAGTTCGATTAAAGCGTACTAACCAGTGCTAGTGTGAATACGACCTTAGGTCTTGCTTTAGTCTCTGCTTTAGTCCGGTTTTAGTACTGCTTTAGTCCTGGTTTAGTCCCACTTTAGTCCTGCTTTAGTTCTGTTTTAGTACTGTTTTAGTCCTTCTTTACTCCTGCTTTATTCTCTGCTTTAGTCTCTGCTTTAGTCTCTGCTTTAGTCCCCCTTTAGTCCTGCTTTAGTCTCTGCTTTAGTCCCCCTTTAGTCCCGCTTTAGTCTCTGCTTTAGTCCTGCTTTAGTCTTGCTTTAGTCTTTCTTTAGTCTCTGCTTTAGTCTCTGCTTTAGTCCTGCTTTAGTCCAGTTTTTGTACTGCTGTAGTCCTGCTTTAGTCCGGTTTTAGTCCGGTTTTAGTACTGCTTTAGTCCTGGTTTAGTCCCACTTTAGTCCTGCTTTAGTCCTGTTTTAGTCCTTCTTTACTCCTGCTTTAGTCTCTGCTTTAGTCCTGCTTTAGTCCTTCTTTACTCCTGCTTTAGTCTCAGCTTTATTCCTGCTTTAGTCCTGCTTTAGTCTCTGCTTTAGTCCTGCTTTAGTCTCTGCTTCAGTCCTGCTTTAGTCTCTGCTTTAGTCCTGCTTTAGTCTCTGCTTCAGTCCTGCTTTAGTCTCTGCTTTAGTCCTGCTTTAGTCCCCCTTTAGTCCTGCTTTAGTCTTTCTTTAGTCTCTGCTTTAGTCCGGTTTTAGTACTGCTTTAATCCTGGTTTAGTCCCACTTTAGTCCTGCTTTAGTTCTGTTTTAGTCCTGCTTTAGTCCTGCTTTAGTCCTGCTTTAGTCTCCACTTTAGTCCTGCTTTAGTCCTGCTTTAGTCTCTGCTTTAGTCCCGCTTTAGTCCTGCTTTAGTCTCTGCTTTAGTCCTGCTTTAGTCCTGCTTTAGTCTCTGCTTTAGTCCTGCTTTAGTCCTGCTTTAGTCTCTGCTTTAGTCCTGCTTTAGTCCTGCTTTAGTCTCTGCTTTAGTCCTGCTTTAGTCCTGCTTTAGTCTCCGCTTTAGTCCTGCTTTAGTCCTGCTTTAGTTCTGTTTTAGTACTGTTTTAGTCCTGCTTTAGTCTCTGTTTTAGTCCTGCTTTAGTCCTGCTTTAGTCCTGCTTTAGTCTCCACTTTAGTCCTGCTTTAGTCCTGCTTTAGTCTCTGCTTTAGTCCCGCTTTAGTCCTGCTTTAGTCTCTGCTTTAGTCCTGCTTTAGTCCTGCTTTAGTCTCTGCTTTAGTCCTGCTTTAGTCCTGCTTTAGTCTCTGCTTTAGTCCTGCTTTAGTCCTGCTTTAGTCTCTGCTTTAGTCCTGCTTTAGTCCTGCTTTAGTCTCCGCTTTAGTCCTGCTTTAGTCCTGCTTTAGTTCTGTTTTAGTACTGTTTTAGTCCTGCTTTAGTCCTGCTTTAGTCCTGCTTTAGTCCTGCTTTAGTCTCCGCTTTAGTCCTGCTTTAGTCCTGCTTTAGTTCTGTTTTAGTACTGTTTTAGTCCTGCTTTAGTCCTGCTTTAGTCCTGCTTTAGTCCTGCTTTAGTCTCCGCTTTAGTCCTGCTTTAGTCCTGCTTTAGTTCTGTTTTAGTACTGTTTTAGTCCTGCTTTAGTCCTGCTTTAGTCCTGCTTTAGTCTCCGCTTTAGTCCTGCTTTAGTCCTGCTTTAGTCCTGCTTTAGTCTCTGCTTTAGTCCTGCTTTAGTCCTGTTTTAGTCCTGCTTTAGTCCTGCTTTAGTCCTGCTTTAGTCTCTGCTTTAGTCCTGCTTTAGTCTCTGCTTTAGTCCTGCTTTAGTCCTGCTTTAATCTCTGCTTTAGTCCTGCTTTAGTCCTGCTTTAGTCTCCGCTTTAGTCCTCCTTTAGTCCTGCTTTAGTCTCTGCTTTAGGCCTGCTTTAGTCCTGCTTTAGTCCTGCTTTAGTCCTGCTTTAGTCCTGCTTTAGTCTCTGCTTTAGTCCTGCTTTAGTCTCTGCTTTAGTCCTGCTTTAGTCTCTGCTTTAGTCCTGCTTTAGTCTCTGCTTTAGTCCTGCTTTAGTCTCTGCTTTAGTCCTGCTTTAGTCTCTGCTTTAGTCCTGCTTTAGTCTCTGCTTTAGTCTCTGCTTTAGTCCTGCTTTAGTCCTGCTTTAGTCTCTGCTTTACTCCTGCTTTAGTCTCTGCTTTAGTCCTGCTTTAGTCTCTGCTTTAGTCTCTGCTTTAGTCCTGCTTTAGTCCTGCTTTAGTCTCTGCTTTAGTCCTGCTTTAGTCTCTGCTTTAGTCCTGCTTTAGTCTCTGCTTTAGTCCTGCTTTAGTCTCTGCTTTAGTCCTGCTTTAGTCTCTGCTTTAGTCCTGCTTTAGTCTCTGCTTTAGTCCTGCTTTAGTCTCTGCTTTAGTCCTGCTTTAGTCTCTGCTTTAGTCCTGCTTTAGTCCTGCTTTAGTCTCTGCTTTAGTCCTGCTTTAGTCCTGCTTTAGTTTCTGCTTTAGTCCTGCTTTAGTCTCTGCTTTAGTCCTGCTTTAGTCTCTGCTTTAGTCCTGCTTTAGTCTCTGCTTTAGTCCTGCTTTAGTCTCTGCTTTAGTTCTGATTTAGTATTGCCTTAGTCCTGGTTTAACAAGGTCTGTCCTCAAACTTGCTCACATGCAGAGTCTAGCCAAACACAGGCCTGTTGTTAATATCAGCTGTGTATCCGCTGTGAAAGTAGCATTGGGATTTAAAAGACACAGAGCTTTTTTTTCACACCAGACTGATGATGTTGTTGTAGTAAAGAGATTTCTGCTTGCAATTAGTCACAAGTTCCTGTAAAGTTTGTGTCACTGCATGAGAGCTGATTTTTGCTGAGGCTCACAGAAATGTCATGTTACAGCTTTATTTTGAACATTACATGTTTTTTCCTATTTTAATTTCTAATCTGCTCTTCTTGCATTTTTTTCTTATAAAAATTATACTTGATATTCAAAATTTCAGGTTAACGATATTTTTGATCATGTGCCCATCTCTGAGGGTCTAAATACTGAAGTCAAAACCAGTTGGTTTGTTTCATTTTCTATAGTTTCTGCAAAGTGATAAAGCAAAGTTTAATTAGATTCATCTGGCTTCACCATAATGTTAAGGGAAATGTATCCTCTGCAATGGACCCACCTTTGAATGCCGCTCAGGTAACCTGTTAGGAGCGGTCCAGTTAAAGATATCAACAGGATCTGAAAACAGTCTGAAGTCTCTGTATGCAGCCGTGTGCTTTTTGTGTAACATTTGTGGAGATAATGATGGTGGTAGTTTATATAAAGCTTAAATGCATATTCTGCCTTTTCTATTATGAGAGCAATATATTTGAAACACATGTAAGATAGTTAGGCCTTTTAAATCATACTCTTCTCCTTTTGTTGTTGTTTCTCTGCTTTAAATTGAGTTGCGTCCTCCACAGACCAATGTCCACAAGCTCCTCTCGAAAACCTCTTCATCCAGAGAGAGGCTTTTTCTCCCCTAAGCACCAGCTCTCATGTGGGAGAGCACAGGGGGACAAACTAAAGCTTTGTTTAAATAGTTTAAATTCTGATCAGCTGACTGCACCGAAGTCCTTTAAAGTACATGTGATGGGTTTTCATGTTTTTCCAATTCAGACATGCCCCTGTGCTAAATATTTATCAGAGTTTTACATCAGTTTAGTGGCAGTTTGTGAAAGTTTGAAAAGTACAAAAATAGAGAAGATAGCAGTGAGTTCTAAAATAGAATATCTTAAGATAAAAAAAATACATTTATTGGCTCACTGAAAGAAGGTTTCCGGTTCAACTCCTGGGCTTTTCTGGGTGTTGTTTGCACATTCTCCCTGTGCTTGGGTGGGTTTCCTCCGTACACTCCTGTTTCCTCCATCAAGCCAAAATGCACAATAGGTCAAATCCTCCACCTTAGGTAATCCTGACCAAGACAAGCTCAAGATAGGTCCTTGAGCCCTGCATTGATGAGGTACTCCAGCAGCACTGAGGGATGGGTCAAATGCAGAGGACAAATTTCTCTACAGGGAAGTGTACCTTAACCTTAAAATCTAAACTGCAGAGACAGTGTATGCATAAGGAAGGCATTTTTCATTTACCAAAGTAAAGGTGTTGTCATTTATTTTTATTAGTCTCTCTCTCCCTCTCTCCCCCTTTCTTTCCCTTTCTTCCTTTCTCTCTTTCTTTCTCCAGGTCTGGGTTATGCATCTCAGGTTATGATCCTCCATGGCGCTGTGTATTACGTCATTATTTTGGCCTGGGCTCTGTTCTATTTGGGCCACAGTTTTCAGAGCGACCTCCCCTGGGCCCACTGCAACAACTCCTGGAACACTGGTCAGTACCACACACCCTCGTTTATCGCAGGGGTTACGTACCAAAAATTACCCGCAATAGGCGAAATCCACAATGTAGTCAGCTTTATTTCTTACAATTATAAAATATGTTTTAAGGCTGTAAAACCCCTCACCACACACTTTATGCACTTTTCTCAGACAGGCATTAACATTTTCTCACATTTCTGTCTCATTTAAACACACTTTAAACCAAGTTTAAACCTTTGTATATTATATCCCCCTTCCTCGATGATCGCTTTAAATTTGTTGTTCACGTGCTACGTGCTCCAGCGGTATCCACAGAGGCACCGCTCTGTGCAGAGAAACACTTAAGTCCAAAGCATTTCTGAAATTTGTCGGTGAAGAACATTTCATTGATATTGTGGGTTTTGTCGGGGAGAAAACTTGCAAACATACAGCACTTCAGAGTCACACTTCGATCCAATGTAAATTTGGCTGAACGCATTTTGTACTGTACTGGAGACGCGACACATCCCTTAGCCAATCAGGACACAGAAAATAATGCACGTTCATACATTGTAAAAAAAAAAAGCATCCTAAATTGCAAAATTGGGTGAGTGGTTCCTTGATGTATGTGACCATTTAAGTTTCAGTATTTTGGTCCAAGACACTATTGTCCCATTTAGGCGTATTGACTGCAAAAACACCAAATTTTAATTTGTTGTTTTTGAGGTCATATAAATGAGTATTACATTTGTTATCAGTAAAAGTTATATTAGATTTGAACGTGTTTGGAACACCTCGTATCTGGGGACTGTTAGGTCATGTTTACACAATTTAAAATCAAAATCTTACATACAGTTCCTTATAGACTCGATATTCTAATTTTGCATAGCTTTTCTATTTAAAAATGTATCTGTCCAAATTGTATTTTTTGTGTTGTGTTTTTGTTGCAGCCTCCTGTTTCATTTTCGACCAGGCAAACCACTCTGCCAATTGGACCAACATGCCAGACAACACCACTTCCCCTGTTATGGAGTTCTGGGAGTGAGTTACGTCATTATTGTAAAGAAGTTACCTTGATCAAAGTCGATATATTCATCTGATTTGAGCAGTTTTACACATTTTGGTTCATTAGACCTAGATTACTTGACTTGTTTTGAGGCCTTGTTTCTTTCTGATGCCAATATAAGAATAAACACAATTGGAAAGGAACTGCATGTAAGAATGTCCCTAGATGTTCAAATCAAATGTAATTGATAGCAATTGTAATTCTGATTTATTCTTAATGACAAAAACACTGGACATGATGGACAAGTTAAATTTGGTGTTTTGGTTCCAGATGATTATCCAGTCAGAGTGTAGAATGAGCCTCTCATGACTCTCATTTGTGTCCAAGTTCAATGCTGTAATCCAGTTGGTTTAAACCTAAAATGCCTCTCTGATCTGATTGGTCACTATCTAAACCCCAGCATCTGCAGCCAATCAGTACTCAGTGCTAGTGCAGCCTCTGCAGCACAGTGAGTGAATTGTGGAGGTTCTGAGCTTTCACATGAGCCATGGCCTATTCATATACTGAGAATGAGACAAACATGTATGTGTGCTCTACCTGCAGGTTAACTAACTGGACACACAGGGTCAGTTGTGATTATAGTACCTATTTAAAACTGTAACAGCACAGGCTTGATACAGGCTCCTTTGCAAAATTGTCAAACTACTCAAATAAAGATGGCAAGCTATGTTGTATCTAGATGATATATTTTATCAGTGTAACAGACCTGTTATGCTCCCCTAGTACTGCGCTATTGTCACATACAGCAGTGTGTCTGTACAGTGGATGTGACGGATTAACACTGACATGATGTTTTTAGGCGAGAGGTTTTACATCTGTCTGATAACTTGGACAGTCTGGGCCCCGTGAGCTGGAAACTGGCCCTTTGCCTTCTCGTGGTGTGGGTCGTGTGCTACTTCTGTGTCTGGAAAGGAGTCAAGTCTACAGGGAAGGTGAGGCATGCTAACGAGCCAACACTAGCCTGCCAACGCTAGCCTGCCAACGCTAGCCTGCCAACGCTAGCCTGCCGACACTAGCCTGCCGACACTAGCCTGCTGACACTAGCCTGCTATCACTAGTGTCATTCCCCAATTTCAGAAGGAGTCAGAGCCAAATTTGGATCTGCACATGCCCATATTCTTCTGCGCAAACACTTGTCTCTTACTATGGCAACACATTTAACTGCTAAAAAGCTCGAGCAAACAGATCAGTGCTTCCCTATTTCTCTGCACTGAGCTGAGTCTGATTTGACCATAACCACCAAGTTCTCACTTTTACTTATGAAGTCAGACTTACCTCAGCTCTCTTCCCTTTTCTAACGTTTGTTAACGCAGTTTGCAATACGCACTTCTCACTGACTTTCTGCAACTGTTCTGTATCAGTTAAACTGTTCCAAGAGTAAATTTGATCAAACAAATCTCAAAAATTAGGTCTGTTCAAAGTACAGTTACTATAGCAATTTCAGTGCATGCACCAAAGTATGTGAGCATGTGCAGTTGGAAAAAACTGCGCCAAAATGGGTAACGTTCCAAATCAGAAATGACAGTCTGCTAACATTCCAAAATTAACCTGCTAACATGAAGTGGCTAACACTAGTCTGCTAACATGCTCTCACAAGTCTGTTAACTAATATAAGAATCATTCACGCTGCACTGTTGTTTGGAGGTTGCTGTTTTGCCTGAAGAGTCTCTTTGCTTTATACAGTTTTATCAATGTTCCACTGGGACCAATTTGAGTGTGACAACAATTAGCATTAGCATGTTAATGTTTTGGTCCTTTGGCAGTGTGTTATCAGGTATTAAAATAGTGACTATTAAATTCAAGCTAAACTGCTCCATAGTTCTTCCCCTTCACACACCACATCCAATCTGAGACTAAACTGGGGGAATAGGACCAAATTAAAGGTGCTGTATCCGATTTTTTAAATGTAAAAAACAGAACTATTTCATTTTAAACAGCTGGCAGTGGTCCAAAGTTATTTCTCACTTGCCTTATGCATTCTGAACATCCTAAGAATTCACTACAATTAGTTTATAAGCGTTTTTCACAACTAGCTAAGGCCAGAGCAGAGTTTTGTCTTCACAGTAAAGCTAACAACTGGCAAGCTAAGAGTGCACACAGTGTTATGTCCTGGTTCTCGCAGGATAAAAACCCTTTATAATTTGATGCAGACAATACACAGCAATCTCATTTTGACTCTTCAGAGCTGCTTATACAATATTTCTGTATGGGACAAAACAAACCAGGGACAGGACCAGTATTAATGCAGTCCAAATCTCTTTATCATGTAGGTGGTGTACCTCACAGCTACGTTCCCGTACCTGATGCTGTTTGTGCTACTGATCCGAGGAGCCACTCTCCCTGGAGCCACTCAAGGAATCATCTACTACCTCAAACCCAATGTCACCAGACTCGCTGATCCACAGGTACAGAGACATGCACTGGAAATCAGGGTTTAGTTTAAATTTAAGGCAAATTAAACTCGAGGGTCAGAGGAAAGGGTCAGAGAATGCAGAGGAGAGAGTCAGAGGGTCAGAGGATGCAGAAGAGACAGTCAGATGGAGCTGACGATGCAGAGGATGCATAGCAGAGGGTCAGAGGATGCAGAGGAGAGGATCAGATGGAGCAGAGGAGATGGTCAGATGGAACAGAGGAGAGGGTCAGATAGAGCAAAGGAGAGGGTTAGAGGAGGCAGAGGAGAGGGTCAGAGGAGGCAGAGGAGAGGGTCAGATGGAGCAGAGGAGAGGGTCAGAGGAGACAGAGAAGATGATCAGATATGGAGCAGAGGAGAGGGTCAGATGGAGCAAAGGAGCGGGTCAGAGGAGGAAGAGGAGATGGTCTAAGGAGGCAGAGGAGAGGGTCAGAGGGAGCAGAGGAGAGGGTCAGAGGAGATGGTCAGATGGAACAGAGGAGAGGGTCAGAGGATACAGAGGCGAGGGTCAGATGGAGCAGAGGAGAGGGTCAGAGGATTCAGAGGCAAGGGTCTGATGGAGCAGAGGAGAGGGTCAGAGGATGGAGCAGAGGATGCAGGGGAGATGGTCAGGTGGAGCAGAGGAGAGGGTCAGATGGAGCAAAAGAAAGGGTCAGAGGAGACAGAGAAGATGGTCAGATGGAGCAGAGGAGAGGGTCAGATGGAGCAAAGGAGAGGGTCAGAGAAGGCAGAGGAGAGGGTCAAAGGAGGCAGGTGAGAGGGTCAGATGGAGCAGAGGGTCAGAGGATGCAGAGGAGATGGTCAGATGGAGCAGAGGAGATGGTCAGAGGATGCAGAGGCAAGGGTCTGATGGAGCAGAGGATGCAGGGGAGATGGAGCAGAGGAGAGGGTCAGATGGAGCAAAGGAGAGGGTCACATGGAGCAGAGGAGATGGTCAGATGGAGCAGAGGAGAGGGTCAGAGGATGCAGAGGTGAGGGTCTGATGGAGCAGAGGAGATGGTCAGATGGAACAGAGGAGAGGGTCAGAGGATGCAGAGGTGAGGGTCAGATGGAGCAGAGTAGAGGGGCAGATCTCCTATAGCGGTATATATTTTCATTTACACAGCATTGAAACACTTCAACCTTTTAAAAGCCTGTGAAAATTACATTCACCTTTGGTTTCTTTGGTACATTTTTAGTTGACATGGGTTTCTAACAAATGTTCCCCAGTTTAAAATACAGCCTCTAGGTTTAACTTTGGTTTTCTGAATTAATTTGCAGAGAGGTATAAAATGGGGGGTAGGTTAACAACTGAAGTATGTTTAGCTCCAGGCAAAACTGTGTGAACTTTTTTAGATTAGAAAGTACTGTGTATATTCTGTGCTTTAAATATATATTATTTTCAGTTTGAGTGAAGAATTGAGTTGGAGAGTGAAGAATTGAGTTGGAGAGCTTGAGAGCAAAATGACGTTTTCAATTCAATTCATTTTATTTTTTGTAACGCCCAAAATCACAACAACAGTTGTCTCGAAGGGCATTCATATTTTGATTGATGGGGGAAACCAGAGTACCCGGAGGAAACCCATCCAGACACGAGGAGAAACATGCAAAACTCCACACAGAAAGGCCTGGGCGACCCGGGGATCGAACCAAACCTTCTTGCTGTGAGGCATGAGTGTTACCACTCAGCCACCGTGCTGCCTACACACAAAAACAAACTGGAAAATCAAACAACAGCAAAAATCAGACAAAACAAGAAAAATCCGCCAGGCGAGGAGGAGGGAGGGGGGCGGAGGAAGGCCAGGCGAGGAGGAGGGAGACCAGGCGAGGAGGAGGAAGACCAGGTGAGGAGGAGAGGGAGGCGGGTGGAGGAGGGCCAGGCGAGGAGGAGGAGAGGGTCCAGCTGTCATCGGGGCATCTGAAAGAGTTACACTCCACAGGGGGAGTGGGACAGGGGACAACATGTGAATAGCATTGCTGATGAGAAAATAGGACAAGGCAGAGGATAGTGCTCAGGTTGCCATACTTCCCCCAGCTAGTTATCTCCTACTGCAGCCTGTTAGGTTCAGCAACAGTCTGTGCTCAAAGAATGAGGTCAGCTGACACCTGAATATACTGAATGACCAGGTTATTCCATCAATGGATTTTTTCTTCCCTGATGGCACGGGCATATTCCAAGATGACAATGCCAGGATTAATTGCGCTCAAATTGTGAAAGGTTCGGGAGCATGAGACCTTATTTTCACATATGGATTGGCCACCACAGAGTCCAGACCTTCACCCCAGTGAGAATCTTTGGGATGTGCTGGAGAAGGCTTTGTGCAGCGGTCAGACTCTGCCATCATCAATGCAACATTTGGGTGAAAAATTAATGTAACACTGGATGGAAATAAACCTTGTGACATTGCAGAAGCTTGTCGAAACAATGCCACAGTGAATGTGTGCCATAATCAAAGCTAAAGGTGGTCCAACAAAGTATTAGAGTGTGTGACCTTTTTGTTTTGGCCAAGCAGTGTATTTAAAGTTTCTGATTAATTTGAAAGGAGTGTAAAACAGGCACATTAAAATTACAAATTGCTTTTGTTCCATTTATATTCAGTTGTTGTAGCATTTTTATTAATGAGTTATCCATCAATAATTCAATATATTCTTTTTGGACTGTGCCTGTGTTTATAAATGCTCACTATTGAGAGAAAGCACAATTGAAACCCAAATGCTTGGACACACCCTGTCATTCATTGTTTCCCTTTATTTTTACTACTTTCCACATTTTTATACATACAGAAGAGATCAAAAGGTACATGGAATTATGTAACGATGAATTAAAGTTAAATAACTCTACTCATTTTTTTTGTTATATTTTATATTCAAATTCTCAAAGTATTCACTCTGTGAAAGAATTCTGTCAAATCTAAAAATGTTAGAGTGAAGATATTTCGCTTAACTGAAGAAGCATCTTGGATGAGCAGCCAAACGTGTTCACTCTGAAACACTTGCTCAGCATTGAATTGTTCTTTTGCTCTGGATCAGACTAGGATGACTGAGGGATTACACAGGTGGCCCTTTGCTATGATGAAATATATTTAGCAGAGTTATTAAACTGTTTTCTTTACTTCATAGTTCCAATCTTACTCCATATGTTCTTCTGTATGTGTATAAATTGTAGAAAGTTGTAAAAATAAAGAAAAAAATATTAAATGCGGGGGTGTGACCAAACTTTTGACTGGTAATGTAGTTCTGTACCTATAAAACATGGAAGTGTGTCATTACAGTGAGTCTAAAGCAGTACACTGGGGCAGGACGTAAATATTTTTTACAAGCTTTGCGATTAGATCTGCCTCTAAAGTCGTTCTATAGCTGATCTTAACTTGGGCACATTCCCTGTTTAGGTTTGGATGGACGCAGGCACTCAGATCTTCTTCTCTTATGGCATCTGTTTGGGCAGCCTCACTGCTCTGGGCAGCTACAACAAGTACAACAACGACTGCTACAAGTAAGACTATAATACACACATGTACCTCCTAATGTGCCAGATGCCCTTCCATCAGCCAGACAAACAGTGTGGAACAGGCTGCACACACTTGATGTCACACCACTGTAGACTCCTTATAGTTTAACCCGAGCTGAGAGAAGTCAGAGGTCACAGGTCAGAGGTCTCAGATGGACTTCTCTAAACAGAGAGGTCCACTGTCATATGCAGATGTGTGGACCTGGTTTATGGTTAATATCTTTGTAATCACCGGGTCTATCCACATGACACAAAAACTGACATGAAGTCCAACGTCTTTGTCAATGTTCCAAATTATAGCATTACACTTGTCTATCCTGCATCTATTCAATAGTGTGTTTGTTGATACAAAAATATATTTGAAAAACATACATTCTCAATGTGAGCGGGCTCGCCTTTCCACATATTTGACCTGTAATTTGCCCGAGTGGTATCACCTACTTATCTCTATGGTGATAGAAAAGTTAAAAGCCATATTGGAGAATATTCCAAGAAAAACAACATTAAGTAAGTAGCATGCCCTCCATGTGAAAAGTTACATAATGTGATTTTAAAATGCTTTGCAATGATTTTGAATGGTCTTGTCCAGTTTGTCCAGTTATTTTTTTTTCATATTTTGAATGTTAATTGTTGGCCTTATCTCTGGTCCCACATGTGTGACCGAAGTGTACAGTGGTGGTATATTTATCCACCCTCTGCTTCAGACTGCTGCTACAGGAATGGCAGGAATGGACAGAGAAAACAGACAGATGACCACACCTTAAGAACAGCTCTGAGAGAAGTGGGAGGGAGAGAGAAAGAGGAAGAAGGGAGAGATGAGTGAGGGATGGGGAGAAGGGGAGGAAAGGACATGAGTGTGAGAGAGAGGAGGGAAAGGGTCATGGACAGGGAGGGAACGGCAGGAGGGGGGGTGAGAGAGGAAAAGAGGGGAGGGGAGAGGTGAGAGTGGGAAGGAAAGGAGGAGATGAGAGGGGGAGGAGGGGGGTCAGAAAGGAAAACTTGGGAGGGGAGAGAGGGAAGGAGGGGGCACTTAGAATTGTACAGACCATGTCCACATGGTCTTTAGTTAATTTCTTTCAAGTCACTTTTTATTGTGAGAAAACACATTTTCCATTGTCTCAACAATCTTTAGAGGTGAGAGAGGTTGCAGAGGTTGTTAGTCTCAGTTGTAATATTTTCTCACAAGATTTAAAGATTAAAATGTTTGTTTAAATGTCTGTTTGCAGAGACTCGTTCAAACTGTGCCTTCTGAACAGCAGCACCAGTTTCTTGGCTGGATTTGCAATTTTCTCTGTACTTGGGTTTATGGCCCAAGAACAAGGAGTTGACATCTCGACTGTGGCACAGTCAGGTACAGGAGGAACACTCACTAGCACATACGAGCACACATGCGCGCACACACACTCGTGCCCTCTTTCAGTGTGTGGGCTTGCGCTTTAGAGTTCATTTTATCCACTGGTTGGTCCTCCTTTGAATAATCTCTTGTTTAGAACTACAGTGGAAATGATGCAGTTCAGTTGAAGACCTGGTGTAGCCCTCGACCTGCAATAGTTCAGTTATACTGGCACTATACTGGACTATACGCTATACTCGGAAAGCCAAATCTTTTCTTTGGTTGGACGTTGACTAGTTATTACTAGTTAAACTACAAGCTGCATTAGTAGTTTATATTTACATCCAATTCCAAAAAGGCCATGTGCAAAGCTCCGTAAACCCATGTTCTCAGATCTATTGTCACATGTTGTTTTTATGTTGTATCTCAGGTCCAGGCCTGGCGTTCATTGCATACCCTCGCGCTGTGGCCATGATGCCTTTCCCTCAGCTCTGGTCCGTCTGCTTCTTCCTCATGATCATCATGCTGGGACTGGACACACAGGTCAGAGGCAGATTTCACGGTTTACTGTAAATGTTTTCTTTGTTTTGTGTCTGTGGTCTATTAGATTTGATATCTTGTAAGATAAAGTTATGTGTGTGGTGTTGCCTAATCTAAATGTTGAATGGTTTTACCTGCCTTAAGATCTGCATATTAATAATGTGTAGGGGCACAAAGACTCCAATAAAAAACATTTAAAATGTTTTACCATGCATGTGATTCACTTATACACTGGCTACCACTGACTACATTGATGGAGGAGGAAACTTATTTTGACTTTTTGTATCAATCTTGTCTTTTCGGTTACTCAAAGCTCATGATCATAGGTGAGGGCAGGAACATAGATTGACAGGTAAATCGAGAGCTTTGCCTTTCGACTCACCTCCTTTACCACAACAGACCGATACAGCGGCTGCATCACTGCAGACGCTGGACCAATTCGCCTGTCAATCTCACGCTCAATCCTTCCCTCGTGAACAAGACTCTGAGATGCTTGAACTCCTCCACTTGAGACAAGTCCTCTCCACCCACCCGGAGAGGGCAAGCTACCGTTTTCCGGTCGAGAACCATGGCCTTGGATTTGGAGGAGCTGATTCTCATCCCAGTCATTTTGTGCTCTTCTGCAAACCACCCCAATGCAGGTCCTGGTTTGATGAAGTCATTAGGACAACATTATCTGCAAACAGCAGAGATGAGATCCTGCGGGTCTCCAGCCCTTGAAAATCTCCATAAAAACAATGAACAGAACCGGTGTCAAAGGGCAGCCCTGGTCCAACATGTGTCCCAAAGGACACCACGAAAAAAACACATGTGGACTGGTTGGGCAAACTCCCATTAACCCTCAAGGACCCAGTGGAGAGTATAGAGCTGGTCCAGTGTTCCGTGATCTGGACAAAAACCACACTGCTCCTCCTCAATACAAGGTTCGATTATCGGTCGGATTCTCCTTTCCAGTCCCTGGAATAGACCTTACCGTAGAGGCTGAGGAGTGTGCTTTGCCTGTTGTTGGAACACACCCTCCAGTCCCCCTTCTTAAACAGAGGGACCACCACCCCGGTCTGCCAGTCCAGCGGTACTGTCCCCGACAGACATGCGATGTTGCAGAGACATGTAAGTCAAGACCCTAAGCATCCAGAGACTTAAGATACTCGGGATGGCTCTCCTCCATCCCTGGAGCTTTGCCACAGAAGAGCTTGTGAACCACCTCTGTGACTTCAGCCAGGGTGATGGAAGAGTCTGCCTCCAAGTTCTCAGTCTCTGTTTCCTCGGAAGATCTGACTATGGATGGTGACATCCACCGTTATGTCTCTGTGAAGATGATAAGTCTTTCCCCGCATATATAAGATATATAACTCCATCCTCAGATCCAAAGCAAACAAAGAAAACATAGAGAATAATAGAGCTAACCAGGTTGCCAACAGGTGTGAAAAACACCCACTAAGGGGTGCATGGATATGCTAAGTATGTCTCGGGCACAGTGCACACTTTGTGTAGCTCAATAGACCAAGCCTACATACAGAAACGGTAAACAAAACCTGTTTCCAGTTTCAGTTTAGTTAACTCCTCCCTTCAGATAGATATAAGGCAGTGTCCACCAGCAATCTGACCAGAACTGAAGAATCTGCTTGGATGAGTAGCGAAACGTCTTCACTCCTACAACATTTTGCCCAGTTGACAGAATTTACTTTTGACTTTTACTATGGATCAGACCTGGACGACTGAGGGATTACACAGACTTCTTTTCGTAGGGCATCTGGTCTAACCCCGCTCTCTCTCCTCCACAGTTCGTGAGCTTAGAGGCCCTGATGACTTCAGTGACAGACCTGTACCCTCAGCAGATCCGTAGGGGGCACCGTCGAGAGCTGCTTCTCTTGGCAGTGTGTGTGGTGTGTCTGCTAATCGGCCTCGTCATGGTAACACCGGTAAGACACACACGCTCTGTAAAACATTTTAAATGCTAGTTTTACTGGCCTGTACTTGATTTTTTTTCCCATGTATCATAGCAAAACATGTCCTGTTTGAAAAAAGTATTTTATTGTCCAAGAATCAGGAAGTGCACGGTTAGTATACTAATTAGGTTTACTGTGACTAAAACTTTGAAATCCTTAATGCTTCAATGTCTTGCATTTATTTTATTACGGATGTTTTTATTGCTCCAAAATACATTGGTGTCCTCCATGGGGACAGATATGTTTAATGCCATACTTTGGAATATTCCAGGCAAAGAAATTACCTCTACATACAGACGAGCTGAGGTTAAAATTATTCTTCATTTACCTTATGCATTCCAAACATTTTCAACATATACTTATAAGCGTTTATCACAATTTTTAGAGACCAGGAGACTTACCATCATGTTAAAGCTAATAACTAGCATGCTGACAGTGTACTTCCTTTATAATGCAGAAAGCACACACCAGACATATTTTGACCTCAAAAGCTGCTTATACAATATATCTATACTGGGGCAAGACACATTTTGCTCAAATTACAGGGGCAAAATTGGGTACAAGCCATTTAACACAAGACACATTTGAAAAGGTGAAGTGCTTTTATTTCAAATGTAGATAGTAGTTAGTTTTAATTTGTAATTGCAATTGAAACATCTGCGTGAACTGGATCCAGGCATCTTGTTCAGTATTGGGTTACTCTGATCACAAAGTCTCAGATTTGTCTTTCTTTTCTCGTTACAGGGAGGACTGTACGTGTTCCAGATCTACGACCACTTTTCCTGCAGTGGGGCCAGTCTCCTGCTCCTTTCCATTTGTCAGTCTGTGGCCATCGGATGGGTCTATGGTCAGTACTGCATACTGTTTCTGTAGATACTTTGGAATGTAAAAAGAATGAGGACAGAGCTGGGGTTAGACTCGGCCGAAGTAGGAATGAAGTTGAGGGGGTAAATGGAGGGAGAAGTGACTACGGATGAGTAGAGTATTGAGTAGCATAGAAAGAAAGGGAAGGGTGGTAGAGAAGAATAGGATGGATATAAGCAGCAGAGTTGGGTAGGGAAGAATAGAATGGAGAGGAGACTACTCATAAATTATGTTTTTACTTGATTAAACTGCACTTTAACCTTGCATGTACAACTCATTTCCAAATACACATTCCTCAGTTCTCAGGCTTTGTGCTATTACCTACATATACTTGACTTCCTGTTTGGACACAGGCAGCAAATGTGACACACGTAGAGGTAATGCTTCCATAACTGTTACCTAGTAACCATAATCTAAACAAGGGCCAAACGTGTCTAAAAAACACAACACAGTAACACAGTTCTGATTAGACTCAAAACTAAATCGGTGTTGTAAATGTAGGTGTAAAGTGTCAGTGTCTAAACTGTCAGTAAATTTTGGTTGGAGTGTTCTGTGTCGATGACAGAGGCGGAGGGATTTTGTTTTTCAACTCATAAATACATTTTTGTGTACTTTTCAACTTTATCCCACCAAACCAATTGAGAATTAGAAAAACATGAAAACCAGTCATATGCATTTCAAATCAGACCTATTCTGCAAACTGTAGAATAGGTTTACAGTTTGCAGAATAGAGCAGACACAGTATGTCTGCTTTAAACAGTCTTCTACTGTACGAATTCCATTACCTATAGCTCAACACTATAGCCACTGATTATAAATTGTTGACATAAATTAGGTAAGGTAGACCTGTGGAAATCCCAAGGCCTTATAAGGTTCTGGTGTAGTTTACAATCTAACTTTGCAGGTTAATTATGGCTGTTACACCTGGAAACCTCTGAAAGTCACTTGAGGCCATAATTGTTTTGTGTTGAAGCGTATAAATCTAGAGGAAGCTGGTTTATGGTGCGCTGCAGTGGGTTAGTGCTAACGCTCCAGGGCTGTTAGCTGTTGCCGCGTTAGCCTTTTTACGACACTAGACTTGACACGCTGTTAAATCTGAACAAAACAGCACTGTTATGTTGAAGGTAATGTAGTCCATACAGGAGCTATATGATATTAGACTGCTTTTGTGGAATTAGCCTATAGTAGTATTTTACCAAGTACAAAAATATAGGAAGTAGCACTGAGTTCTAAAACCTCTACCCAGGGATAATTTACCAAGGAAGGCTAATCATAACTATTGTGTAATTTAGACAAATTTTGGCCCTTATTTACATTATGGTTGCTAGGTAACCGTTATGATACATATGTCACATCTGCTGCCTGTGTCCAACCAGGAAGTCAAATTGAGAACCTCACCAAAATTACACTAGGCAAGGTTTCAGTAATCTAAGCTGTCATATGCTCTTGGAGCCCTTCAGTAGAAATGGATGTAGCAGCGACTTGTAATCACCTCATAGTTTAGTGTTTAGTTGTATGTATTAAAGACAGTAGTAAGATTTGTATATAAACTCTCTGTCTGTATATTGGCCAAAGCCTGTTCTTGTAGTGATACTCGGGCCGTGCTTTTGTAGCACCAGAGCAGACCTAAACCTGGATCTAAGCCTAGTCTGAGAGCCTCAGGGTGTCTATACACCAGCACAATGCATAGAAAGGAATACTGCTGCTGCTGCTGCTACTGCTACTGCTACTACTGCTACTACTGCTACTACTGCTACTACTGCTACTGCTACTACTGCTACTACTGCTACTACTGCTACTGCTACTGCTACTACTACTGCTACTACTGCTACTACTGCTACTGCTACTACTGCTACTACTGCTACTGCTACTACTTCTACTACTGCTACTACTGCTACTACTGCTACTACTGCTACTACTGCTACTACTGCTACTACTACTGCTACTACTGCTACTGTTACTACTGCTACTACTGCTACTACTGCTACTGCTACTACTGCTACTACTGCTACTGCTACTACTGCTACTACTGCTACTGCTACTACTGCTACTACTACTACTACTGCTACTGCTACTACTGCTACTGCTACTACTGCTACTGCTACTGCTACTACTACTACTGCTACTACTGCTACTGCTACCACTGCTACTACTGCTACTACTGCTACTGCTACTACTACTACTGCTACTACTGCTACTGCTACTACTGCTACTACTGCTACTACTGCTACTGCTACTACTGCTACTACTGCTACTACTACTACTACTACTACTATTCCCAGAACTATACTATATTAGAACTACTTGTACTGCTAAATACCACTTCAACAACTTTCACTACTACTTCTGCTACTAGCATCACTGCAATAACATACTGTACTATTAAACTACTACAACCTTAACTGGTAGTACATACTAACTTTATATTCTACTATGGTGGTGCATACTACTTGTAAACAACCGGAACTACTACTTGTAAGCAACCAGAACTTTGGTAGTACTATGATAGCTTATAACTTTACTTATATCACACAACACCACTCAGTTAAGTGCAGGTAGTTCCCATTACTACACTTACTAGTACAGCTTACTACTAGACTAATACTAGAACTACTGCTGATGCTGCTACTATTCCCATGACTATACTACACCAATACCATTGCAACAACTTTTACTACTACTACTACCCATTTGCACCTACTAGTCTGCTAACATAAACAACACAATACTTCTAAATTACTACAGCCTCAACTTTTGTAGTGCTACAATTGCTTCCACAACATTAAACCCCACTCGATTAAGTCCACCAAATAGTTAGCCAAGTAACTTAAAGTCACTAATCACATATACTCTTTTTACAAGCAGAGTATGAGTACTATGATCAGAACAAATACTTGACAGTTAATTAAAACTAGTAGTAAAGTCTAACAGTGCACTTGTCTTACTCTTTAAAATATAGTGGTAGCAGCAGCATAGGCCCAAAACTGGGCACTTCTGGTACAAGTTCTTCAGAAGACAGTCGTAGTAGTATGGAGCAACACATTAGTAATTTCTGCAGCCTAAATTTTAACACTACATTTATAATTGTTTCCATTGTAACCTTTGACCTCTGTATTTCAGGAGCCCAGCGTTTCTGTGGTAACATTCAAGACATGATCGGCTACAGTCCAATAAGGATATTCAGCCTGTGCTGGAAGTACTTTACTCCAACCGTGTGCACCGTGAGTTAGAGCATTTCAGTACTCTCACAAGACAATAAAGGACATTCAAATTTGTGTCATCTTTAATTATTTTTCTTTTTTTTTTCATTAAATATATACAAAATATATTTTCTCAGGTTAAGGACCACAGCTATGACTACTACTACTACCACATTAAGAATTCTGTACTTTAAAATGTAGATTTCTTCAGCCTAAAACTAGAACTACTGCAGTAACTGCAGCAAAAGACAAAGTTTAAATCCATAAACTGGACAAATCATTTTAAGAGTGAAGACGTTTCGCTGCTCATCCAAGCCTCTTCTTCAGTTCTGGTCAGATAGCTGGTGGTCACTGCCGTGTCTCTATCTGGATGAGCTAACTACACTGAAACTGTAAACAGCTATTGTCTCCAGTTTCAGCTGAAACTACCCTAGACCTTTAATGACCTTGCTCTTGTTCTCTTTGTTTGGGTCTGAGGATGGAGTATAGATGGGGCATAGATGATGTCTAAGGCCTCCATTCCTGTTTAAGGAAGGATTGTCTTTCCTAACAAAAATTGCTTTTTAGTTCTCCACTCAAACCATTTCTTTTCTCTGGCTGAGATCTGAACCTCACTATCTTCAAAGGAGTGGTTAGTGTCTTTGAGATGGAGATGTATGGCAGACTGGGGTCCAGAGGAGCTTTCGCGGCAGTGTTACATCCTTTTATGAAGTGGCTGCTTAGTTTCTGCTAATAGTTTCAGTGTAGTTAGCCCCTCCGTTCAGATAGATATAAGACAGTGTTCACCAGCATTCTGACCAGAACTGAAGAAGCGGCTTGGATGAGCAGTTAAACGTCTTCATTCCCACAACGATTTGTCCAGTTGAAATATTTTAACTTCATCTTTTGCGATGGATCAGACCTGGATGACTGAGGGATTACACCAGGGGCGTCAAACACATTTTCACCAAGGGCCACATCAGCAAAATGGCTGCTCTCAAAGGGCCAGATGTAAAATAAATCTAACTCATTTTTCAACTTGTTAATTAACTGTTTCTGTATTTATGACTTATTCAAGTTACAAATATTGCATATGCATTTGCCTAGATGTAAAAATATGACTGTGTAACTGTGTATCTCCTGATAAATTGATATTTTAAGACCATCATACCTTTTAATTTACCCTGTCGAGGACCACATAAAATGATGTGGAAGGCCGCATTTGGCCCGCGGGCCTTGACTTTGACACATGTGGATTACACAGATACCATAACTGCAACCAAAATATCAGCAGTAATTTATATTCTACAAGTTGACGACAACACAACTACCACAATGTTGGTATTGATACAAGTTTACTACTGCAAAACCACAGCAGTAGGTTGTTCTAGTCTGTTTCTGTAGGCACAACTTTGGGAGTACCATCATGTCATGTCTACAAATTCTACTAGGACTCCAATAGTTTCTACAAGACAAATACTACTATAACTACTGCAAAAACTATTACTTCAAGCACAACTTCAGGTCTACAAGTCCATTGCTGCTACTGCTGCTACTACTACCCCTACACATATATATTAGTACTGAAATACTACAACAACCACTGACCCTCCTGACTGACTACACTGACTACACCAACCACTACAACTAACTGCCTGCCTGCTACTTCAACCAGAAATGCACTACTGATAAATCTACTATGAACTATGAACTCTGAACAGTACTGGAAACTACCCACTAACTTGGTACTACTTGTTACTACTACTACAAATTTAGTAGTTGTTGTAGTAACTTTCTGTTACTACAACTACAACTTTGGAAGTACTATTAATGTCTACAAATGAACTACAACTCCACTGGTACTATGGCTTCTTTCAGCTACAACTGCCACATATCAGTACTAGTACAAAACACTTCTTAACAGCTGCTGCTGCTACTACTATTACAACACAAACTTTAATTTTACTTTAACTTATAACATATCTGATACTGCCCTACAACTACTACTCCTTCAAGTTGATTACCACTGCTGCTGCTACCTACTACTATACCATTGCTACTACTTCAAACACAGCTTCACTACTACTACCACTACTTCAGTTACTATTAAAACTGCTAGAAATTAGTATGACTACCACCCATTTACCACCACCACCACCACCAACTACTACAACTACTATCTACTACCAGCCTTACCTATTAGTACTAATCACTACTGCAGTGGTTTATCACGGGGGTTATGTTCCAAAATAACCCGCAACAGGTGAAATCCGTGAAGTAGAAAGCTTATTTTTTACAATTATTATATATGTTTTTAAGGCTGTAAACCCCTCACCACACACTTTATACACTTTTTTCAGTCAGGCATTAACATTTTCTCACATTTCTCTCTTGTTTAAACACTCTCAAAGTTCAAACCTTCGTAGATTTTAAAAATAAGCCCAGTATTACCAGAATGAAACCAAATGCTATACTGTACTGTAAATAAAAATGACAGCTTTTAGAAATACTGTAACAAATTCAATTTTAATGATCAATCTACGAGGTTGGACACATAAGAATTGATTAATAGTGACTCAGGTGTATTTCATAGTTCCTCTGACCGCGCCTCTTCGTCCTGGCGTCGCTCCGCTGTAGTGTCTTGTAATGTTCTTTTCTCTGCAGTCATTGATCCACAAAGCTAAAGCAGGACTCCATCCGCACGATGGTCTTGCTGCAGTTACAACCCCTTTTGCGTCCTTGTTAAACTTATTGCTGGTCTCGTCCTTATGTTATTTTCCTCCTTCTTTATGTGACAAACCGAAGATTCATTTATGCCATAATGGTGCCCTACAGCCACGTAACTTCTACCTTTCCTCAGCATGTACAGAAGTCCAACTTTTCTGCGATTGTTAGCATCTTCCTCGGCCTTTAGGCACGGGCGCAGGTACCTTTGTCGGTGCAGGATGTTTCATCGACATTGTGGGTTTTGTTGGGGAGAAAACTTACAAACATACAGCACTTCAGAGTCACACTGTGATCCAACAATTATGTAAATTTGGCTGAACTCATTCTGTACTGTACAGGAGACACGGCACGTCCCTCAGCCAATCAGGACGCGGAACACAATGCACGTTCATGCACTGTTAAAAAAAGCATGCAAAATTGCACACAAAAAAAAAATCTGCGAAACAGCGAGACCACAAAGGGTGAACCACGATATAGTGAGGGACAACTGTACTACAACCAGCCTTACCTATCAGTACTAAAAAGTACTACTTTAACTTCATTCGTTCCCCTCCTCTGAACACAGTGTAACAGTACTGTGCTCTGTGTTCTCTCCAGGCGACATTCATGTTCTCTCTGGTCCGTTGGTCTCCTCTGGTTCTGGGCCATGGTTTGGTGGCTCCTCCGTGGGCCTCTGCTTTGGGCTGGATCCTCACCTTCTCCTCTGTGTCTCTGCTACCCTTGTGGGCCATATACGCTCTGCTCTCGTCACCTGGGACTCTACGACAGGTGACTATTCTGAAACCACAACACAACAATGCACACAACGCAAACCATCTCATGAGATGTACATGTTCTAAGGGTTCATATGAGGCTGTTTGCTGAGCTATGTTCTCATGTTGTTTCCTCATCACAAACAGACCTGGAGTTGTGTTTTGTTTCATTCACACATGTTTAACACACAAACCCTAAGTATTCCTCTCTGAAACAGAAAACATACTGTGTGTATATATATGTGGCAATACAGGAAGTGTGTTTGTGTTTTTTAAACTCCACATACCCTCCCTAGAATCATTTGGATAATTTCAGCCCTGAAATCTCTATTGAACTAAAGGTAAAAGGAGCTGTTAACATGCAAAGTACCACTTCATGACATCACAAGGTGGAACAGAGCATTTTGAGCTTTGGAGATGTAGACAGACTAATAATAAAGTGTTACTCAAACATGTGTGAATGAAACAAAACAACTCCAGGTCTGTTTTTGAGGAGGGAGCAACATTAGAACATGGATTTAAGCTACAAGAGTCTATTTTGTGTAATAAATAATTTTTACAAAACTTTAGTTTAACCTGAGCTGAGACAGGTCAGAGGTCTTAGGTGGACTTCTCTGTGTAACTGTCAGATGCACATGTGTGGACCTGGTTTATGGTTCATATCTCTGATCACTGGACCTATCCACATGAAACAAAAACTGACACAAAGTTCAGTGTCTTCGCTGTCATTTTAAATAAATAAAAGTCGAATGATTTTTTCACAATATCTTCTGAAATTGGAGCCAGTATTCAACCTCAAAGACGTGAGTGTCGTCAGCTGAAAGGACTTTAAACCATAATATGACGATATATGAGTTTGTGGAGCCGATCCCAAACTAATAATGAGAAGATTCAACATTGGTGGAGCAAAGTTTGGAGATTCCTTTAAAAACAGTGAATCTCTTATAGAGTTCTACAGAGTTCTACAGAGTTCTACAGAGTTCTACAGAGTTCTACAGAGTTCTACAGAGTTCTACAGAGTCATTATATCTCAATTTTGGTGAATGGGTAGAGCTAATTTACAGATTTTAATATAGATTTGTCTGTCTCTCTCAGCGCTTCCAGTATCTGTGTAAGCCGTCTCCAGAGCTCCAGATGCCCTCCCACAGCCCCCCCACCTACAGCCTGGCCCTGAGCGAAAAGGGCCCCTCCCTAAAACAGAACGGTGCTGTGCAAACTTAAACAACACACTTGCTCCTCTTTATGTTCTCTTAAGTATATTTACATGTCACTATCCTGCACTGCAAAAACATGTGAAGACACTCATTTTTATCAGTAATGCACTAGTAAATATTCTCTCTCTAAAAGCCTTCAGTCTCCATGTTTGAACATTTATTTGTTTGATAATGCACAATAGAAATAAATGTTTGACAAGTTCATGACCAAAAAAGAGTTATTTCCAGCCCTGGTAAAATGACTTGAAATCAAATAAATTTTATGTAATTTTAGAAGTTTGATTTTTGGATTTGTTTCAAGTTGTTTTCAATTTAAGATTTAGTTTTTACTATGCAACATTTTTGCAGATATGGATTGAGTAGCCAAAAATGTGTAATAAAGTTTGTGTACCATTATTTAAATGACTCAAGTAAAGCATAAAATAAAGCAAAAAATCACTTTTTTCTTGAAATTAAAGATAAAATCCAATAATACAGAATTTTAAACTACAGAAATATTGTAATCTGAAGCCAGTTGAACTTTATTACAGATGTTTTTGTGGTGCAGTGAGTCAGCAGTGCCTCTGTGAGACATTGCAGTATTTAAACTACATGTTTGTGGTACTGGGGTCAGGCTTACTCCAGTCACCCACTTTGTGAAAGGACAGAACTATTACATGAATATGGCTTTGAAACACAACCGAAGGAATTTGACGTTTGGTCACATTCAGAAACCAGGTGACATTTTCTCCTTTAAAGAAGCAATACTTGAAGTTTTTCCACAGTTTGGAAATTGTTCCCTATGTTGCCAATGACAAAATGTGGTGCACTGAAGTGAACCTATTGTTACAGTACACGTTATAAATACTACATAAAAGTACACATAAAAAGTACTGATCTGACAGTGCCTTCATTGGAGAAGTTGAAACAAATCACAGATTGCTTAGTTGGATTTTTACACTTATTTCAAGCTGAATCATGATATGTCCAAACTGTCCATCATCTGCTTGTCGCTATGGAGATGCCATTGCCTAGTCAGGAATGTTCCACAGTATTGTACTAAACTTAACGTTTTGCTCAAAATATCCTAAAAACATGCATTCTTACTTGGAGTGGCGTTTCTCTCCCCAGACCTAACCTGTACGTTGGTTTGGTAATGTCAACTACTGCTGGAGGTACAGAATTTCTCATGTTTTATTGAGATGATGGAATAGATTATTTTTATATCATTGAAATCTCATTTTTGAAGCATTATTTTGGACCAGGGCTGTCTCTTTTTTATGATAAAACAATGAGCAAGTCTGATTTTGTTATGTCATGAACATATGAACATGTCTCGATATGCTAATCTCACACTACCATATTGTCATGATATTCATTTCACTACATATTTATTACGATATTGTGGATGCTAACAGCATTCAGAAAAAGCTACATGTTTCCTTTTAAAATGTCTTGAGTAGCCTTTGATGCCGTATGACTGTCATAGTCCAGAAAATGAAGAAAGGTTCTTTAGTCATACTGTCTGCATTAAAATGGAGCAAAGGATCATGGTCTGTGTAGTTTCCTCTGTTTTTAGCTGCTGTACCAAAACAAAGCTTTTAAGCAAAGAAGTTTCTAATTGGATATACTGTGAGATTTTTGAAGATACAATATGACGATATTTCAGTTATTGTTCCATCCCTGCTCTTTTATGGGCTCTTGTATGAATGGGACACACTGAGGTAGAGAAGTTTAATGTCATACTGTGGAACCATTACAGGCAAAGCAATAACATCTCCATGAAGACAAACAGGGTAGTGGACCCTCCACCAGAAAAGTAGCACTGTAACTGATTGCAATAAGGACAAGGGAGGTGAAAGCAGTTAAAAGAATGGAAGTAACTTAAATGTGAGTTTGGTGAATGTAAGAAGCCGCTGTGCTCGCTCATGTTTTTATTTTTTTATTTCAATGGTTTTAGCTCATGTTTAAATCTATTTCAATCATATCTAAAATACTTTGGACTGGGGCGGTTCAGTTCAAATGTGAACTCAGGGCTTGGTGTTAGCATTAGCATTAGCTTGTGGGCTAGTGCAGTGTTTCCTGCTTGTGTTTATATGCACAATAAAAACAAGATTATTATGAGATTTTTGGAGTTTATTAAAATAAGCAGCAGTTTATTGTAAACAGCAAAGTCATGTAATTACTTTCACATTCAATATAGTAAATGGTACAATCGCTTTTGGGGCTCAGTATTTCTGTCTTTTTCTTTTCCTTTACACTAGTGGGACAAGTGTAGTTATGTAATATGAGATTTGAATTCTGAATGTCTTTGACTCATGACAGATGCAAGTGACCTAAGTGTTGGATTCTGCTGTTTATCTATTGCCGCTCATGTCGTTTTACACTATTGGACATTTAGAAGACTTTTTTGGGATAATTCTGTTTTATAGTTTGGTTTTCATTATTATCATTTATCGTTAGGGATGCACCGTTTTTCAGTTCCGTTATTGATTTCAATACTACAGCTTTAAGTATCTGCCAATGCCTGATCTCGACCGATACCAGAGACTGAAGACAGAACTGATTTCCTCCAAATAAAAAGATAGAACTGATCCAGACATGTTCTGTAGCTGTCACTTATCTCTCAAGTTACAACACAACTTTGTATAAATAAAATACAACATTAGGAAACTCTTATTACATCAGTGTATATGTCCAACCAGGATATCAGCTGAACTGATATTTGGAAGCCGTGTCTGATCCAGCAGATTTCTCAGTATTGGAGCCGTGCAACCCTGTTTAACGTTTCTATTTACTTCAGTCACATATGGCACTTCAAAATGAGTCAATTTAAAGGTGTATAAATCAGATCTTAAACAGATTTTGCAGCAGCCACTCATAGTCTGAAACAAGCTGAGCAATAAACAGGATGAGATTTTTGGCTTGTTGTGATAAATTAAGGTTTAATTACATACAGAGTGATAGTGGCTATTTCAAAGTCCATTTTGACCTGTGAAAACACCAAACAAATTTGAACAGGAGCTAAAATGTTAACACCAAGCCCTGATCAACATATAATCCATCCTGATGTAATAAGAGTAATCATCATTTACTGGTTGTAGTTTGCACAGAAAGTCTGGTATGGTTGATATCGGGTATTGACTGATACTTAAATCCAAAGTATCCGAATGAGTATCGGAACTGAAAAAGCAGGATTGGTGCATCCATAACAATTCTACATTGTTTCTGTTCAAATGAAGCGTTAAATTTCTTCTATTTACAAATGTATCAAGCTGACATACAGGCAATGTTATCAAGCAATACTATCTATCTACTATTACTACTGCTACTACTGCTACTGCTATTATTGCTGTAACATGGAAGCTCAGACTGGGCCCTGCATTATAAAAATACCCCAAACAACAGCTTAAATTGCTGTGACAAGTGACACTCATTTCTATAAAAACTAATAAAATACAGTTATCATCATTGGAGTTTACAAAAAGGTTTGTCTGTTTAATATTTTGGTGACATTTATAACATATAATATTTGATTTCCCAGTTGAACACGAGCAGCAGATGTGACAACAGTCCTGATTAGACTAAAAATAAAAGACAACAGTTTTATTTAGTGAAATGCAGGTTTAAAGTGTCTGTCTTGAGCCTAAACTATCTGTTTTTTGTTTTTTCTGCATTGACAGAGTCAGAGGAATTGTTTTACCTCATTGGTACTTTCTGTATTTTTGTACTTTTGTTCACCAACTGCCACTTTATTTATGTAAAATATTTAGCGCAGATACTACCCATCAAACCAAGTCAGAATTACAAAAACATGAAAACCTGTGGTCATTCTAACCTCTATGCGAATTGTATCTATAGCAGTACTGACTGGTTTGTCCCTTCTCAGCTTCCATACAAATCCTTTTCATTCTTTGCACTGTTAAACTCTGTTGTTTACGATCATGTCCTATAAACACGCCTCATCTACTGTTTATACACATGTGACTTTATTTTCTATTGTCATAATAAATGTTTTTTGTATTTGTTTCCTTGTCTTGTTTAATGGAATGATTTGAGGTGTTACACCTAGTATTATACTAAAAAAGTCACATTCACAGGACAGAAATGAACCTGTCCAGAATATGTTTATAATGATGTCTCTCTGTATCTTTCACAAGTATAAGACACATAGACTAGTACGCACATATACACCATGGACCACTATGAAACAATTGGACACAGGGTTACACACATATAAGACACATGGGAATCACATTCTACTGTCTAAAGAAAGAATGTTTTTATTATAATCATAGTCAGGATTGGTACTGAGTTTAATCCTTAATATCATGACAACACAAGCTGAATAACACAGGACATTTCAACACATTTTGACAACCATGGTTTAGCTCTAGAACAAAACCAGGACTAAACCAGACTGAACCAGGACTAAACCAAGACTTAATCACCATCAACAAATTCTATTAAAGGCATAATATGTTCACTTTCCTGCAGCTTGTCTGAGCGATGACAGGAACAGAACAGGAGATCCAGCTGTTATGTAAACCACTCCACTGGCCAATTAGCCATATTGGATTACCTCTCCTTCCTCTTCCCTCCATCCTCTCTTGTGCCTCTTATTTCACCTCTCTTTCTTTTTCTTCTTCCCTCTCTCCCATTATTCTCCCTTCATCTCTCCCTCTCCTCCTCTCCCCTATCCTCTACCTGTCATTCTTCTCTGTATCCTCTCCCCTTTCTTCTCTCTCCCACTCTACCTCTCCTTTCCCTCTTCTTTCATACCTCTCTCCTCTTACTCTCCTCTTCCCCTCCTCTCTCCCACTCCACTCGCCTTTCCTCTATCCCCTCTCTCTGTCTCTCCTCTCCCTCTCTTTCTCTCCTCTCACCTCCCCCTCTCCTCTTTCTCCTTCTTTCTGTCCTACTCTCTCCTTCTCTTCTCTCCTCTCCTCCCTCTTCTCTGTCTCTCTCCCTCTCCTCTTTCTCCCATCTCTCCCTCCCACTCTCTCCTTTCTTTCCTCCTCCTCTCTCACTCTCTCTCTCCTCTGTAAGCTGATGTTCAGAGCAGCGTTATCACACGTCCTCCTCTCTTCTCTTCCTCTCCTCTCTCCTCCCTCTCCTCTGCCCCCCCCCCTCTTCCTTTCCTCCTCCTCCCCCTCTCTCTCTCTCTGTAGCTGATGTTCCAGAGCGGCGTTATCCACACGTGTCTCGCCACAAGTCTCTGCTGTGACGCTCCTGCACGTGATTTACACAACTGTGAAAACGACTCAAGTGTGTGGAAGAGAAGAGTGCTAGGGAAGAGAGGATGGGGGCGCGGAGGAGAAAGTGATTGTTGGAGGGAGTGGAGAGGAGTGAGAGACGGTTGTAGAGAGGAAGGGAGAGGGAGGGAGACCAGAAGATAGAGAGAGGGAAAGATAAAGGGAGGGGAGGAGGCAGTAGCTTTTCAAGTGTCCATATGGTCGGAGTTGGATCAGTTTTAATCCCTATCATCAAACTGCCAAGAGAGAAAGAGGGATGAAGAGGGGGGGAAAAGAAGCGAACGAGGGATTGGGGAGAGGAGGAGAGTAAAGGGTAGGAAAGAGTTATAGAGGGCAGGAGAAAGAAGGATGAGGAGGGGAGATAGAAAGAGGAGAGGGAAGGGAGACAGGGTTGGAAAAAAAGGAGAGATAGGGTTAGAAAGTGGGTGGAAGAGAATGAGAGGAGGAGGAGAGAGCCAAGGATGGAGAGGAGCGTGAGAAGTAGTAGGAAAGGAGGAACGAGGGAACAGAGCCAAAGCCCAGTGAGAGAGAGAGAGTGGAAGCATCATGATAACAGTGGTTTGATGTTTGAGTTGGTCACACGTCTGCAGCTCCATCACACTGACAATGTACATCACCCGTTACCATGGCAATTAACTATTATACTAAACTAAATATCTTTGGAATGATCAACTGTCCTCAAATCGCACTAGGATTAAACCAGGACTAAGTATCCAGTGTACCACTATTTGACAATAAAATGACAACTTTCAAGATAAATTATGCATCCGTAGTACCAGGGCTAAACCAGGTCTACACCAGGCAACATAACTTGTAGACTTAATTGGACAACTACGTTATTGCAAATTTGCTGAATGTTCTGTGTAAAAAAATAAATCAGTGCATATGCAATGAAAGAACAGAACTACGGCAGGACTACCAATACTACACTTGTAAACCTTTGGACAAATACTGCCAAAAGTATGGAATAGAACCAGCTCCAAACCAGGACTAAACCAGGACTAAACCATGACTAAACCAGAACTAAACCAGGACTAAACCATGAGTACAAAAAGTCTAACCCAAGTCCAAACCAGGACAAATACAAGAGGGAGACATTCACTGCACATCACACACCTGCTCAACAATGCCACTGTAATCCAGTAGAGTCCTTATGTAAGAACAGCCTCTAGTTCACTCTCCTGGACCCTCTCTGCCCTGCCCTGTTCTCTCTCCCTACACTCCCCCCTGTGCACTCCCCTCTCATTTCCCCCTGTGCCTTCCCCTGTGCCCTTCTCCCTGTACACTCCCCCTTGTGCCCACCACACTGTGCACTCCCCCTGTGCCCACCCCTCTGCCCACCTCCCTGTGCACTCCCCCTGTCCACTCTCCCACACTCCCCCTGGTGCACTCTCCCCTGTGCCCACCCCCTTGTGCACTCCCCCCTAGGCATTCCTCCCTGTGCAGTCCCCCCGGTGCCCTCCCCCCAGTGCCACTTTTCCCCTCTGCACTCCCCCCTGTGCCCTCCCCCTGTGCCCTCCCCCCTCTGCACTCGCCTCTGGGTCTTCCTCTATGCCTTCCCCCCTGTGCACTCCCCCGACACTCCTCCCTGTGCACTCCCCTTGTGCCCTCCCCACTGTGCACTCCCCCCAGGGGCCCTCCCCCAGTGCACTCTTCTCCCTCTGCACACTCCCCTGTGGCCCTCCTCCACTGTGCACTCCCTCCGGGCCCTCCCCTCCTGTGCAACTTCCCCCATCTGCAATCCCCTGTGCCACTCTCCCACACTCCCCCCCTGTGCCCACCCCACTGTGCACTCCCCCTGTGCCCACCCCTCTGTGCACTCCCCCCTCTGCCCACCTCCCTGTGCACTCCCCCTGTCCACTCTCCCACACTCCCCCCTGTGCCCACCCCTTGTGCACTCCCCCTAGGTATTTCCTCCCTGTGCAGTCCCCCCTGGGCACTCCCCCTCTGCACTCTCCTCTGGGTCTTCCCCCTATGCCCTCCCCCTGTGCACTCCCCCACACTCCTCCCTGTGCACTCCCCTTGTGCCCTCCCCACTGTGCACTCCCTCCAGGGCCCTCCTCCTGTGCACTCTTCTCCTCTGCACTCCCCCTGTGCACTACCCCTCTGCACTCCCCCTGTGCACTCTCCCACACTCCCCCCTCTGCCCACCTCCCTGTGCACTCCCCATGTGTACTCTCCCACACTCCCCCCCCGTGGCCACACCACTGTGCACCTCCCCCTGTGCCCACCCCTCTGAGCACTCCCCCCCTCGGCTCACCTCCCTGTGCACTCCCCCTGTCCACTCTCCCACACTCGCCCCTGTGCACTCCCCCTGTGCCCACCCCCTTGTGCACTCCCCCTAGGCATTCCTCCCTGTGCAGTCCCCCTGTGCACTCTTCCCCTCTGCACTTCCCCATTCGCTCTCCTCCTGTGCCCTTCCCCCTGGGCACTCCCCTCTGGGTCTTCCCCCTAATGCCCTCCCCCCTGTGCACTCCCCCACACTCCTCCCTGTGCACTCCCCTTGTGCCCTCCCCACTGTGCACTCCCCCCAGGGCCCTCCCCCCAGTGCACTCTCTCCTCTGCCCTCCCCCATGTGCACTCCCCCTGCGCACTCTCTCCCTGTGCACTCCCCCCTGTGCACCCTGCTGGCTCCTTCTTCACACCTCACTGTCAGTCGTCTGCCATAAAAAACAGGGACGGCGCAAGACCCAGGAACCGGACGAGACGTCGCTGTGTGGTTTTTATGAGGCTCAACTACAGAATGAAACAAATGTGTTCTACAAGTCCACACACTGATAGCTCAACACACTGAGAGCTCAACACACTGAGAGCTCAACACACTGAGAGCTCAACACACTGTGAGCTCACACACTGGTGAGCTCAACACACTGAGAGTTCAACACACTGTGAGGCTCAACACACTGAGAGTTCAACACACTGTGAGCTCAACACACTGTGAGCTCACACCAACATGGAGAGCTCAACACACTGTGAGCTCCAACCACCACTGAGAGCTCAACACACTGTGAGCTCAACACACTGAGAGCTCAACACACTGTGAGCTCAACACACTGAGCTCAACACACTATAAGCTCAACACACTGTGAGCTCAACACACTGAGAGCTCAACACCACTGTGAGTTCAACACACGGAGAGTTCAACACACTGTGAGCTCAACACCACTGTAAGCTCAACACACTGAGAGTTCAACACACTTGGTGAGCTCAACACACTGTGAGCTCAACACACTATAAGCTCAACACACTGTGAGCTCAACACACTGTGAGCTCAACACACTGAGAGCGTCAACACACTGTGAGCTCAACACACTGAGAGCTCAACACACTGTGAGTTCAACACACTGAGAGTTCAACACACTGTGAGCTCAAACACACTGTGAGCTCAACACACTGTGAGCTCAACACACTGTGAGCTCAACACACTGTGAGCTCAAACCACTATGAGTTCAACAGACTGTGAGCCCAGGAGCAATAAAGTGATTTACATCCACAGAGACAGGAGATTGTCTAGGCCAAGTTACAGGTCAGATCTGTGAATTGGCAACCCTGCTCACATAGATTTAATGCCATGCTGTCAAACATTCCAGACAAAAGAATAGAGAAGAAGAAGGTCGGCCATAAACCGGGAAGTGTGCTGTAAGCATGCTAGTTTTTTTTTAAAGCTTCACTGTGACAGTAAAACTGCACTTGGTAACAGTTTAACACTAAATACAATTTCCAGTACATATGGAATAGAACCCGCTTTAAACCAAGACTAAACCAGATCTAACAAAAGAACAGTACTAAACCAAGACTTTGTACTACTACTGCTACTACAGCTACTACTACAGCTACTACTACACCCATACTGCACCTACTACTGCCGAAAAACTGTCCTCGAGTTGATGGGGATCTTTTAAACAAAAGCTGAAACATTATCTGTGCTTCTCAATTCTGCCGGGCTAAAATGTGCAAACCACTTCACTGCAAAAAACAGCACACACTACAACTTGAAGTTGTTTAATAGATGAATTTACTTTTAGATGATCTGACCTTTTAAAACCACACTATGGGACATTTCAGCTAACTAGTTACGAGTCACATTTTTGGAGCTCAAAGTAAGAATGCGTGTTTCTCAATGTAATTAGTGAGCAACAAAAACTGGATGCAATACAGTCTATTGTTAGTGCAGTGAAATGTTCCACAGTGGAGCTTCAAGTATTTCAGACTGGTCTCATGTATTGATTATAGAAAAATGCAATTAATGAACTTAAGTGGCTTGAAACCATAGAAACCACTCAATGGCTTAAAACCATAGATCGAAACTAAACAAATCGAGCTCAAACTCAAATCAAGCTACTGAATTCAAGTAATTTAAAGTTGCAATCTGGAACTTTTCTGTGTGCTTGTCCTCAACAGAGCTTAAGTTGCAAAAAAATTGGCTAAAAAATATGCATTCTCATCCTCTCCACAAAGCTGACCTGTAAACTTGACCTGGTGGTGTGAACAGCTTATCTCCACGAATACGCACATAGCTGGCTCCTCCCCAGAAAAATTCCAGTGTGGCTTTAATTGTCATAAAGGTTGTATTGGCAGGTTCACACATTAGAACAGTTTGTGTTGAGCTGCCGGAGGGGCCTCCTCACACTGAGCTAATAAGCCGCCATTTTGAATCCAAGGCCGAGTTTTCAAACATCCTAGAAATACACTCTCATAACAGACACCACAACAGACACACCAGCAAACAACAAACATACAATAAACACAGCAAACAGGTGAGCTGATTTGTGCTGTTCAACACATCCCTCTCATCAACATCACAGTCACAAGCTACCTAGCATTAGCATTAGCATAAGCATTAGCTTTAGCCAACAGTTTTTCAGTGAGTCACTATCACCTTTTTGTGTAAAATCAAACTCATAAACAGGACCATGAACACTCGGACTGATCACAGGCTCTTTAAATTCAGTTTTGGAGTTTTTAGATCATCATCTATGTGCATTGTGTCAAACATTCCTCCATACTCATACATAGAGCCCCCAGCCTGATGACTCTGCAAAGTATCAGTTTCACTGTATAGAATGCTCCACTGTACGACATTAAAACTTCTATCTCCATGAAAACAAGCAGATTCCCCCATGCACCAGGCCAAGTTACAGGCCAGATCTGTGGAGAGGCGTAAGAATACATGTTTTTACTGTTACTGTTTTTTGTTTGTTTTTTGTTTTTACCTTAAATACACCTGTAAATGAATAAATGCAAGATTGATAAATTTAATGTTAGAACATTACAGGAGAACCACTAACATCTCCATTGAGACAAGCCTGTGACAGACTATCCAAATAAAAAGTCACATCATGCAGCTTTAACTGTGTTATGATGACAGGTCTATTACACAGCTCTGCCAAACAGGTTAACTGCATTGTTGGTGTCTAGAAATCAACAGTTTAATGCTGTTCTATGGAACATTCTCAGCAAAGTGATAATAATCTAAAGACAAGAAAGTGGCAGACTCTCAACCAGAAAAGATACATAGTGTGGCTTTAAACTTAGACAGCAGCAGATACAAAGACATAAGTCTGTGCTGTTGTGCTCTCCAAGTGTGTATAAATTATAGAGCCCAGGACCTTCACTAACAGCCTCAATTATTTACGAGTCAAAGTGGGAAAAGTTCTAGGCTTCTAGTTGGATTATGCAACAGTATGGCCCGCTACAGCCTGCTACAATCCAGTACGGCCCGCTACGGCCCGCTACGGCCCGCTACAATCCAGTACGGCCTAATACAACCCAATATGGCCCATTGCAGCAGGTCAGACCTGTTTAACAGCACAAATCAGCTCATCTGTCATGGTTCAGTTAAGTCAGCTCTTTATGGCCAGACTGTGTTCAAATAAAGCTTAGTCTAACAAAACCTAAGACAGAGCAGTGCCCTAAGTTAGCATCATGCCACATGGAATGTTGGGGACATCAGCTGCAAAGTATCACTAACTAGTTGTTGGAGTTAAGCAGATGGCAGAATCTAAACCAGAAATGGTCCACAGTGCCTCTTTAAGTTATTGGTGCACATTGGTCGTATTTGCTGTGTGTTTGTTGAGACTCAAAGTGGATTTCTAGGATGCAGGCCAGAGGGGTCATATGGGTCTGTAGTGGGCCACAGGGGGTCACACTGGGCTGTACTGAGCCGTAAGGGGTCATACTGCTACAGCCTGCTATGGCCTGCTACGAACCAGTACAGCCTGCTCTGGTCCCACTCTGGTCAGACTGTATGGGGACTCGCTGTTGGCTTCCAACAAATGTGTTTATAATGAGCGAGCACAGACCTAACTATTACAACACTGTAATAGTACTATAATACTACAGGAACTACAACACTGTAATAGTACTATAATACTACAGGAATTACAACACTCTAACAGTACTATAATACTACAGGAACTACAATACTGTAATAGTACTATAATACTACAGGAACTACAACACTGTAACAGTACTATAATACTACAGGAACTACAACACTGTAACAGTACTATAATACTACAGGAACTACAACACTGTAACACTACTATAATACTACAGGAACTACAACACTGTAACAGTACTATAATACTACAGGAACTACAACACTGTAACAGTACTATAATACTAAAGGAACTACAACACTCTAACAGTACTATAATACTACAGGAACTACAATGCTGTAATAGTACTATAATACTACAGGAACTGCAACACTGTAACAGTACTATAATACTACAGGAACTACAACACTGTAACAGTACTATAATACTACAGGAACTACAACACTAACAGTACTATAATACTACAGTAACTACAACACTGTAACATTACTATAATACTACAGGAACTACAACACTGTAACATTACTATAATACTACAGGAACTACAACACTAACAGTACTATAATACTACAGGAACTACAACACTGTAACATTACTATAATACTACAGGAACTACAACACTGTAATATTACTATAATACTACAGTAACTACAACACTGTAACAGTACTATAATACTACAGGAACTACAACACTAACAGTACTATAATACTACAGGAACTACAACACTGTAACAGTATTATAATACTACAGGAATTACAACACTGTAACAGTACTATAATACTACAGTAACTACAACACTCTAACAGTACTATAATACTACAGGAACTACAACACTGTAACAGTACTATAATACTACAGGAACTACAACACTGTAACAGTACTATAATACTACAGGAACTACAACACTCTAACAGTACTATAATACTACAGGAACTACAACACTGTAACAGTACTATAATACTACAGTAACTACAACACTGTAACAGTACTATAATACTACAGGAACTACAACACCGTAACAGTACTACAATACTAAGGAACTCCAGACTATAATGGGACTTTAACTATAATACTAAAGGAACTACAACACTCTAACAGTACTATAATACTACAGGAACTACAATGCTGTAATAGTACTATAATACTACAGGAACTACAACACTGTAACAGTACTATAATACTACAGGAACTACAACACTGTAACAGTACTATAATACTACAGGAACTACAACACTAACAGTACTATAATACTACAGTATCTACAACACTGTAACAGTACTATAATACTACAGGAACTACAACACTGTAACATTACTATAATACTACAGGAACTACAACACTAACAGTACTATAATACTACAGGAACTACAACACTGTAACATTACTATAATACTACAGGAACTACAACACTGTAATATTACTAGAATACTACAGTAACTACAACACTGTAACAGTACTATAATACTACAGGAACTACAACACTAACAGTACTATAATACTACAGGAACTACAACACTGTAACAGTACTATAATACTACAGGAATTACAACACTGTAACATTACTATAATACTACAGTAACTACAACACTGTAACAGTACTATAATACTACAGGAACTAAAACACTGTAACAGTACTACAATACTACAGGAACTACAACACTGTAACAGTACTACAATACTACAGTAACTACAACACTGTAACATTACTATAATACTACAGGAACTACAACACTAACAGTACTATAATACTACAGCAACTACAACAGTGTAACAGTACTATAATACTACAGGAACTACAACACTGTAACAGTACTACAATACTACAGTAACTACAACACTGTAACAGTACTATAATACTACAGTAACTACAACACTGTAACATTACTATAATACTACAGTAACTACAACACTGTAACATCACTATAATACTACAGTAACTACAACACTGTAAAATTACTATAATACTACAGGAACTACAACACTGTAACAGTACTATAATACTACAGGAACTACAACACTGTAACAGTACTATAATACTACAGGAACAACAACACTAACAGTACTATAATACTACAATAACTACAACACTGTAACAGTACTATAATACTACAGGAACTACAACAATGTAACAGTACTATAATACTACAGGAACTACAACATTAACAGTACTATAATTCTACAGGAACTACAACACTGTAATAGTACTATAATACTACAGGAACTACAACACACTAATAGTACTATAATACTACAGGAACTACAACACTGTAACAGTACTATAATATTACAGTAACTACAACACTGTAACAGTACTATAATACTATAGTAACTACAACACTGTAACAGTACTATAATACTACAGTAACTACAACACTGTAAAATTACTATAATACTACAGGAACTACAACACTGTAACAGTACTATAATATTACAGGAACTACAACACTGTAACAGTACTATAATACTACAGGAACAACAACGCTAACAGTACTATAATACTACAATAACTACAACACTGTAACAGTACTATAATACTACAGGAACTACAACACACTAACAATACTATAATACTACAGGAACTACAACAATGTAACAGTACTATAATACTACAGGAACTACAACGTTAACAGTACTATAATTCTACAGGAACTACAACACTGTAACAGTACTATAATACTACAGGAACTACAACACACTAACAGTACTATAATACTACAGGAACTACAACGTTAACAGTACTATAATACTACAGGAACTACAACACTAACAGTACTATAATACTACAGGAACTACAACACTGTAACATTACTATAATACTACAGGAACTACAACACTGTAATATTACTATAATACTACAGTAACTACAACACTGTAACAGTACTATAATACTACAGGAACTACAACACTAACAGTACTATAATACTACAGGAACTACAACACTGTAACAGTACTATAATACTACAGGAACTACAACACTGTAACAGTACTATAATACTACAGGAACTACAACACTAACAGTACTATAATACTACAGGAACTACAACACTGTAACAGTACTATAATACTACAGGAACTACAACACTGTAACATTACTATAATACTACAGGAACTACAACACTAACAGTACTATAATACTACAGGAACTACAACACTGTAACAGTACTATAATACTACAGGAACTACAACACTGTAACAGTACTATAATACTACAGGAACTACAACACTGTAACAGTACTATAATACTACAGTAACTACAACACTGTAACAGTACTATAATACTACAGGAACTACAACACCGTAACAGTACTACAATACTACAGGAACTACAACACTAACAGTACTATAATACTACAGGAACTACAACACTGTAACAGTACTATAATACTACAGGAACTACAACACTAACAGTACTATAATACTACAGGAACTACAACACTGTAACAGTACTATAATACTACAGTAACTACAACACTGTAACAGTACTATAATACTACAGGAACTACAACACCGTAACAGTACTACAATACTAAGGAACTCCAGACTATAATGGGACTTTAACACACAGGGGCCGGGACACGGGGGCTTTTCTGTACAGGGGCTCGTACAGAGCGTGTGCAGCGGTGGTCGTCTGCAGACTGGCTGCGCTCGGCTGCGCAGAGCGGGACAGTATTGTTCTGTGGAGGAGAGAGAGCGGCGGGAGGCGGAGCGGCGCGGCGCGGAAAGGGGCCGGACTTCCTCGCGCTCTATTAAGAGCAAACTTTGTTTTTGTTCTCCAAGTTGAGCCTGAGCGCTGCGTGAGAGTGTCCGCGTGCTGCTGAGGAGGCTCTGTATGGAGCGGTTGGACCCGCGGAGGTCGCGCTGTACCGGGGCTCTGCCTCTGCGCCCGGGCCCATTGTAGTGGACATCCCGTTCCTTGGATGTGTGTGCGGCGAACCATGCTGCGGCTGCTCGCTGCGTCTCTGGCGCTGCTGCTGCTGGACTTCGGAGCGGCCGTTACTTTCCAGGGCTTTTACCTGCCACCTGTCAACGGCTCCGCGCTTGCGCCTGCGCGCAGGACGGACGGCATCGTGCGGACCGTTGACCGGATCTATCACGGCGGCGGCAAAGCGGGATACCTGCTGTACCTGGACGGTGCGCGCTTCCAGCTGGACATGGAGCGGGACGAGCTGCTGCTGTCGCCGCGCTTCAGTCCTCAGTACGTGCTGGCGGCGGTGGGCGACCGCACCGCGTCTGTACCGCGCGAGTGTGTTTACCGTGGGACCGTGGACTCCAATCCGGAGTCTCTGGCGGTGTTTAACCTCTGTGGAGGAGGGCTCGAGGGATTCTTTGCCGTGGAGCACGCGCGCTATTCCATCACTCCTATTGTACGAGCCAGAGGACACGAGCACGACGTGCGCGCGCTGCAGGACAGGGACGCGGAGACCGCGCTACATGTGTTCATGCGCGAGAGCTTCAGCTTTGAAGCCGCGCGGGACGCCCGGGAAAGTTGCGGTACACGGGATTCGCGCAGAAGACGGAGGCACGCGGCAGGGCGAAAGGAACGGCAGAAGCGGCGGAGGAAGACCAGGCGCGTTGGGCGCGCGGAAGACAGTCCTGACGCGCGGACGAGATGGAGCAGTTTTATTTCGCCGGTCCTCGGTGCGCGCCGCAGACGCTCCGTGTCCAAAGCGCGGCACGTGGAGCTGCTGCTGGTCGCGGACGACACCATGATGAAAAAGTACGGGAAGGATCTGAACCACTACCTGCTCACTCTCGCGTCCATCGCGTCCAAACTGTACGGCCACGCGAGCATCGAGAACCCCATCCGGCTGAACGTGGTCAAGGTGATGACGCTGACTGAGAAGGAGCGCGCGCTGGACGTCAGCAAGAACGCGGCCGCGACGCTCAAGAGCTTCTGCAAATGGCAGCACCAACAGAATCCTCTGGACGACGAGCACCAACAGCACCACGACGCCGCCATCCTCTTCACCAGGCAGGTACGAGCACGCGCCTCACGCATCCTCTTCACCAGGCAGGTACGAGCACGCGCCTCACGCACAGTCTTCACCAGTCAGGTACGAGCACGCGCCTCACGCACACTTTTCACCAGGCAAGTACGAGCATGCGCCTCACGCACACTCCACACGAGCTTCATTCAGGCAGATACGAGTACGCGCCTGACGCACGTAAAGGCGCGTGTTTTTTGTTTTGATGCAGCACGCGGTCAGTTTGTTGTTTGTCTCACGCGTGCGGGGAGCAGGGACACATGTCACGTGTTTATCCGGGTTCAGTACTTAATGGCGCGCTACTTAAGGACAGAACGTCATGAGCATCACCGAGTTTGAGCTTTGAGCTTCAGAGCCAGACCCAGAGACCCCGCCTCCTCAGGGGCCCCAAAACATCGCGCCACAAGTCTCATTTTGCACATCTTTTTGCACCAAGAATTACACATTTATATTCTTAAAATGTGCAGATTTGCTGAACATTATCCAAAAATGATTAAAATGTGTGTATATTTTGTAATGCTAATGTGACAAGTTTGGTCCCAGTCACATTTTGCAAAAGGTAAGATCTAGATTTGGTTTATTCACAAGAAGCAACCTCCAATAGGAATCTCACTTCTAAACTAGTCCCTCTATAAATAAACCTTTGAGTCGCCAAAGATTTCTTCCATACATCAACATGCATTCTTAGTGTGAGCAGGGTCGCCTCTTCACAGATCTGACCTGTAACTTAGCCTGGTAGCATCTCCTGTGTGTCACTGCAGAGATTAATATTGTACTCTGGGATTTTCCAAGCAATGTAATAACATTTCCATGGAGACTAAAAAGCTACATAGTGCAGATTTAACATTAAACATATAATTGATTTTATATTTTCTCTTCTCCTCTTCCTCGTCTCCCCTCTTTCTGTCCTCCCTATCTCTCCTCTATAGATTTCTCTCCCCCTCCTCTCTCTCTCTCTCTCTCTTCTCCCCCTCTCTTCTATATCTTTCTCTCCTTCTCTCTCTCTGCTCTATACCTTTCTCTCCCCCTCCTCTCTCTCTCCCTCTCTCTCTCCTCTCATCACTCCATGCGGCATAGTTTTCCCTCGTTCAAACTTATCCAGCAGCTGTCAGAAAAACAAATATGTCTGCCCTGTGTGTGGGGGTGAGAGAGAAGAGAGAGAGTGTAAGAGAAAGAAGAGGAGCGAGAGAGAGAAGAGAAGAGAGAGTGTAACAAGAGAGAAGTGGAGAGAGAGAGAGAAGAGTAGAAAGAGAAGAAGAGAGAGCAGAGTGAGAGAGAGAGACGAGGAGAGAGGATAGAGAGGGAAGAGGAGAGAGAGAAGAGAGAGAGAGAAGAGGAGAGGGAGAGAGAGAGAACAGGAGAGAGAGTGGAAGACAGGAGAGAGAGGAGAGGGCGAGAGTGTAAAGGAAGGAGAGATAAAGAAGGGAGGGAGTTGTATAGAGAGGAAAGGGTGGAGAATGAGAATTTGATAGGAAGAGTGATAAAGAAATAGAGGGTGAAGAGGAGAGGGAGGAGGAAGGAGAGAGAGCATGTAAATTCTTCACCTCTTCAGGGTGTGGTGGTGGTGGTGATGGTTCAGATTCACAAACCTTGGTATTTCCACTGAGCCTCCACAGCATGTCTCAGAACACAGGGGCCGGCATAGAACTACATACAACTATACACAACTATGTACAACTATATACAACTATATACAACCACAGGGTGTCTCAGAACACAGGGGCCGGCACAGAACTACATACAACTATACACAACTATGTACAACTATATACAACTATATACAACCACAGGGTGTCTCAGAACACAGGGGCCGGCCATAGAACTACATACAACTATACACAACTATGTACAACTATATACAACTATATACAACCACAGGGTGTCTCAGAACACAGGGGCCGGCACAGAACTACATACAACTATACACAACTATGTACAACTATATACAACTATATACAACCACAGGGTGTCTCAGAACACAGGGGCCGGCATAGAACTATATACAACTATACACAAACTATGTACAATTATATGCAACTATATACAACTATATACAACCACAGTATCTCTCAGAACACAGGGGCCGACATAGAACTATATACAACTATACACAACTATGTACAGCTATATGCAACTATATACAACCACAGTGTGTCTCAGAACACAGGGGCCGGCATAGAACTACATACAACTATACACAACTATGTACAACTATATGCAACTATATACAACTATATACAACCACAGTGTGTCTCAGGACACAGGGACCATCATAGAACTCTATACAACTATACACAACTATGTACAACTATATGCAACTATATACAACTAAATACAACTATATGCAACTATATACAACTAAATACAACTATATAAAACCACAGTGTGTCTCAGGACACAGGGACCAGCATAGAACTCTATACAACTATATACAACTATATGCAACTATATACAACTAAATACAACTATATACAACTATATGCAACTATACACAACTAAATACAACTATATGCAACTATATACAACTAAATACAACTATATAAAACCACAGTGTGTCTCAGGACACAGGGACCAGCATAGAACTCTATACAACTATATACAACTATATGCAACTATATACAACTAAATACAACTATATACAACTATATGCAACTATACACAACTAAATACAACCATATACAACCACAGTGTGTCTCAGGACACAGGGACCAGCATAGAACTCTATACAACTATACACAACTATACACAACTATATACAACTATATGCAACTATATACAACTATATGCAACTATATACAACTATATACAACTATATGCAACTATATACAACTATATACAACCACAGTGTGTCTCAGGACACAGGGACCAGCATAGAACTCTATACAACTATACACAACTATATGCAACTATATACAACTAAATACAATTATATACAACTATATACAACCACAGGTGTCTCAGGACACAGGGACCAGCATAGAACTCTATACAACTATACACAACTATATACAACTATATGCAACTATATACAACTAAATACAACTATATACAACCACAGTGTGTCTCAGGACACAGGGACCAGCATAGAACTCTATACAACTATACACAACTATATACAACTATATGCAACTATATACAACTAAATACAACTATATACAACTATATACAACCACAGTGTGTCTCAGGACACAGGGACCAGCATAGAACTCTATACAACTATACACAACTATATACAACTATATGCAACTATATACAACTATATACAACCACAGTGTGTCTCAGGACACAGGGACCAGCATAGAACTCTATACAACTATACACAACTATATACAACTATATGCAACTATATACAACTAAATACAACTATATACAACCACAGGGTGTCTCAGGACACAGGGACCAGCAAAGAACTCTATACAACTATACACAACTATGTACAACTATATGCAACTATATACAACTATATACAACCACAGGTGTCTCAGGACAAAGGGACCAGCATAGAACTCTATACAACTATACACAACTATACACAACTATATACAACTATATGCAACTATATACAACTATATACAACCACAGTGTGTCTCAGGACACAGGGACCAGCATAGAACTCTATACAACTATACACAACTATATACAACTATATACAACCACAGGTGTCTCAGGACACAGGGACCAGCATAGAACTCTATACAACTATACACAACTATATACAACTATATGCAACTATATACAACTAAATACAATTATATGCAACTATATACAACCACAGTGTGTCTCAGGACACAGGGACCAGCAAAGAACTCTATACAACTATACACAACTATACACAACTATATACAACTATATGCAACTATATACAACTATATACAACCACAGTGTGTCTCAGGACACAGGGACCAGCATAGAACTCTATAAACTATACACAACTATATACAACTATATGCAACTATATACAACCACAGTGTGTCTCAGGACACAGGGACCAGCATAGAACTCTATACAACTATACACAACTATATACAACTATACACAACTATATACAACTATATGCAACTAAGTACAATTATATGCAACTATATACAACCACAGTGTGTCTCAGGTCACAGGGACCAGCACAGAACTCTATACAACTATACACAACTATATACAACTATATGCAACTATATACAACTAAATACAACTATATACAACCACAGTGTGTTTCAGGACACAGGGACCAGCATAAAACTCTATACAACTACATGCAGCTATATACGACTGTCTAGAGCAGTGGGATCCATCTCCAGATCTTGGTCTAGTCTTGGACAGGACGGGCTCAGCTGGAGGATTTGAACGACTGTGAATGTTGATGGAGGAAACCGAGGAAACCCACCCAAGCACAGGGAGAACATGCAAACTCCACACAAACACAGGGAGGACATGCAAACTTCACAGAGACACAGGTAGAACATGCAAACTCCGCACAAACACAGGCGGAACATGCTAACTCTACACAGACACAGGGAGAACATGCAAACTCCATACAAACACAGGGGGAACATGCAAATTCCACAAAGACACAGGGGAAACATGAAAACTCCCCAGAGACACAGAGTGAACATGCAAACTACAAACACACACACACGGAGAACATGCTAACTCCACCCAGACACAGGGAGAACATGCAAACTCCACACAGACACCGAAGAACATGCAAACTCCACTCAGGCACAGAAAGAATATGCAAATTCCATCCAGACACAGGGACAACATGCACATTCCACGGAGACACAGGGAGTATATGCAAATTCCATCCTGACGCAAAGAGAATATGCACATTCCACCCAGATACAAGGAGAATATGCAAATTCTATACAGACACAGAGAGAATAGGCAATTTCCTCAGAGACACAGAGAGAATGTCCAAATTCCATCCAGAAACCAGGAGAATATGCAAATTCCTCAGAGACACAGAGAGAAATATGCAAATTCCATCCAGACACAGGGAGAATATGCAAATTCCACAGAGACACAGGGGAATATGCAAATTCCATCCAGACACAGGGAGAATATGAAAATTACACAGAGACAATATGCAAACTCCATCCAGACACAGGGAGAATATGCAAATTCCATCCAGCCACACGGAGAATATGCAAATTCCACAGAGACACAGGAACAACATGCAAATTCCACACAGGAAGGCCTGGGAGTGGAGCCCTTCTTCTTTCTGTGCTCGTGCCACTCTGGGCCACAGTGCCCCCAGTGGCATGGTACAGTTGGAGTCTTTGTGAACATGGCTCCTGGGGTTAAACAACATCAAATGCTCCACATATCTTGAAGTCTGCACTGTCCCATTCACTTTAATGATGTTTAAAGTCCTGACATAAAAGTGACTCTTGGGAGCTTTACCTGTTGTTACCACCTCAAAAACATACCTGCGGTTGTGTTTTATTTAATCTCTAAAGCTCAATCCTCCAAATGATTCTAGTGAAGGTGAGTTTAAAAACACAGTGGAGCACTTCCTTTATTACCACATGACATCACAAGGTGGAACAGAGTGTATTCTGTTTGAGAGAAAAACTCAGGGTTTGCGCATTAAACAAATGAAAAAAAAAAAAAAAACACAACTCCAGGTCTGTTTGTGATGAGGAAACATTAGAACATAGATCAGAGAATAGAGTCATATGAGCCCTTTAAAAACACATCCAAACCTTTTTTTGTGCTTTAGCGTTGACTGGACTTACTCTTTGCACCTGTGTGTAAATGTCACCACTTTGGCCTCTCCCCTCCCCTCCCTCCTGTTTATGGATTGGTCTCCCTTTCCCTCTTACTCTCTTTCTCCCTCCCTCGTGTTTTTGGGTTGGACCAGGTCAGAAAGGCACAAGTGGAAAAAGAAAATAGTGCATTTTTGGGGCATAAAACAAACTACTACAACATGACAAACCTCCCACTGTGCTCGCTCTCTCACTCTCTCCTCTCTTTCTTCCACTCTCTCTCCATTCCCTCCCTGCCTCCTCCTGTCTCTGTTCCCTCTCTCTCTCCCTGTCACCTGGCATGAACACTTGATCCTTCTTTCATTATATGTAGCACTCTTTTCCTGAGCCTAACACATATGATTACAGCATTTCCTAATACTAAAATCAATCCTGTTTTCTGGCATTAAAACTAAAATGTAGATTTCACAAAGTAGCACCAAAACAAGATTTAGCTTTCTGAGTACCACCAGATCTAACCCAGGACTATATCTTTGTCTAATCGAGCACTAAATCAGGACTAAGCCAGGTCTAAAAGTGGACTATATCATTGCCAAAGTAATAAATGACCCAGAGGAGGACCAAAAACGAGACACAGGAAGTCATTAAAAAGTTCAGCCAATGACATAAAGTGTTGTTTCTATGTCTGCGATGATGTCAGCTTTGGTCAATAAACAACGGCGGACCACATGCCGGGATGGGGGATTTCTACCATTTTGAATCAGCTTTACATTTAACTGGCAGAGTGGTTATTCTGACCTTGCGATTGAATGAGAAAATCCAATGTAAAGGTCCTATATTACACAAAATGGACTATTACACAAAATGGAGCTTTAAGCCAGATTATAATGTTGTTACCGCCTCAAAAACATGCTTGGAGTTGTGTTTTGTTTCATTTACACACATGAAAAGCTCAAAATGCTCTGTTCCACCCTGTGATGTCATGAACTGTTGTTTTTAAAGTGCTTTGTAAATAAAGTTGGATTGGATTGGATTGGAAGTGGTAGTTTTCATGGTTGCAGCTCCTTTTACCTTTATTTCAGTAGAGATTGAAATCATCCAAATGATTCTAGTGAAGGTGTGTGGAGTTTTAAAACATAGTGGAGCACTCTCTGTAACACCACATGATGATATCACAAAGTGGAACAGAGTGTTTTCAGTTTGAGAGAAGAACTCACTTTATGTGTTAAACATGTGTGAATGAAAGAAAACACAACTCCAGGTCTGTTTGTGATGAGAAAACAACATTAGAACAGAGATCAGAAAACAGACTAATGTGGGCCCTTTAAAAAAGCAAAACCTTGTCATTCTTGGTCCATTATCACATCGTATTTATTCAAACCCACCACAAAAACACTGAGGCTTTTTCACCTGCCGCTGTGTGCCTTCAACAGTACAAGACTATAAGGAGACTGTGATGTCATTTGAAACCATGCAATTTCTTTTACAAGCTATGTCAACAATGTCCACAATTATCTCAGTACTTGAAGCGTTCCGCCATCTTGGATCCGTCTGATTGGCTTTATAGAGCTCTCTATGCTGACAAGGGACCGGTGGAGACAGGAGACGGCTAAATTGCACATACCTGCTCATTTAAAACCCACTATCTTTGGATAAATAGTTTTAATTTTGTACCTCTACTGCCAAATAAGCACATTCCTCGTGCATGACCAAACACAAGGGTCACAAATTAAGAGCTAAGGCTAGACGCTACCTCATTCTCTAAACTCAACTTTGACCTTTGAACTTTTTGAAGCTGGCATTATGGCATTGTTGTTGTTTACATGTAAGCAATGCAAATCAGGCAAGAGAACTGGTACACTGGCGTTAAAGTGCATGTGATGTGTTTTTTCTAATCCTGACTTGGTTTGGTGGATAGCACCTGTGCTAAATACTTGTCATAGTTTTAGAAGTTGAAAATAAAAGTACAAAAATATAGGAAGTATTTGTGAGTTGTAAAACAGAATCTCTCTGCCTCTGTCAACAAAACTCCAAGCAAAAAACAGAGACAGTTTAGGAGGAAGACTGACACTTTAAACCTGCATCACTAAATAAAACTGTTTTTTTAATTATTATTAGTGTAATCAGGACTGCTGCGTCATTTAGACACATTTAGGCCCCTGTTTACATTATGGTTGCTAGGTAACATGTCATATGTGCTGTCCAACCAGAAGCAAAATTATAAACTTCACAAGAATGAAAACTAGAAAAACACAGGCAGTTTTATTTTATTTTCATTTTTTATTTTATTTTATTTTCGGTGATACTCGTAGGATTCGGCAGTGTTGCGTCGTCATTTTGGTACAAATGCACAAAAATGTGCTGCTCTAGTGTGATAAGCCGCCATCCATAGGGGGCGCCAACAATATGCGGCGCTTTGTTGTGGTGACGTTTACAGCGACGTCAGCTCCCACTGGACACAGCCGTTTTCTAACGTGGAAGTTTTAGTGAAATTACTCATATGCACTTTAGCTTCAGCTTTGACCTTTGACTTTTTAGGCGCTAGCATAACCCTTTTGTTTATATGTAAGCAATAAGTCAGGGAGGAGGATGGCTAAATTGGCTTCATCTCAGCCTCTCAGTCTCTGAACTGTCAGAAGAGATTAAGTCTAAGAACAGGCCAAGTGAAGCACGACTATTTTCAACTTTTATTTACATGGCTGGCGGCTGCAAAGTAACGCCCTTGTGCTTTTAAATGAGGCATTGTTTGGGCAAGTCTGCGAGCAACAATAGCAAGAACATGCAAAATATGAGATCAGATGTCAATGTTAATTAAAAATCTTTGTTTAATACAAGATAATAGATGTATTGTGTGACAACTCAATACTTTTGTCAAGGTTAGAAGCAAACTAGTGAACTCTTTTGGTAATGAAGTTAGAAAAATCCAGTCACTTAAAAGATATACCGTGTAAATTGTGATGTTCACAGTATGGCATTAAACATGTCTATTCAGCATTTATTGAATACTTATTTTGTTATCGCTCATATTTATTGTGAGTGGGATCGCCTCTTCCCAGATCTGACCTGTAACTTAGCATGGTGCCCCTGCTTGTCTTCCTTGCTTGCTTGCTGCTTGTCTCCAGGGAGATTGATAAGTTTAATGCCATACTGTGGAACATTCCAGGTAGTAGTATGAGTAGTAGTTGCAGTAATAGTTGTAGCAGTAGTAGTAATAGTAGTTGTAGTAATAGTAGTAATAGCAGTAGAACACAGGGAGAACATGCAAACTTCACATAGAAAGACCTCATTTTATCCAGGACTCAAACCTGTGACCTTCTCGCTGTGTGGCGTGAGGACTAATCGCTCTCCACTGTGCCATATTGAAAACCCTCATTCTTCTACACTCTTCTGCACATTTGAATGACATTATTGTAGTCCATCGAACAAGAACTGTGGCGTTATTGAGAAGTTAGCAGGCAGCGCTGACCATTAGCAAGGCACAGGGTTGGCGGTCCAATTACCCATCATGCTTTGTGCTCCGGCCTGACCAGTACATACCAGCATTCAATCCAATACAATGACCATATTCACTGGATTTGTGCGTATCTCCAGTTTTTTTGCAGACTAAAACACCAATGAGTGTAAGTGTGAAAGGACACAGGACAATAGCAGACTGTACGGCTGCTGCAGAAACAGACATGTTGTCACGGTGACAGTGCTTCAGCAGCTTTCATGTTTTTAGAATTCACTGGGGGGCAATACCTGTGCTAAAGACGCATCACAGATTTACATCAGCTAAGTGGCAGTTTGTGGGGAAAATAGTTGAAAATAACAGTACAAAAATACAGAACAGAATCCCTCTGCTTCTGTCACACAGAAAACTCCAAAATGCAGAGGATGTTAGTGGTAGCAGCAGCAGTAGCCAGTAGTAATAGCATTAATAGCAGTAGTAATAGCAGTAATAGCAGTAGTAGTAGCAGTTGTAGCAGTAGTAGTAATAGTAGTAGCAGTAGTAATAGCAGTAGTAGCAGTAGCAGTAGTAGTAGTGGCAATAGCAATGTTCAAGGAGATGAATGTATTTAATGCCATACAGTGGAACATTCCAGCCAAAGCACAACAAAAACATGAAAGTTTGAAGGACTACTTAACATTTCGCCAGACTGTATTAATTAATAGTGGTAGTCGTGGTAGTAGTAGTAGTAGTAGTAGTAGTAGTAGTAGTAATAGTAGTAGTAGTAGGAAAAAGCGCATACAGGAAGTACTTGTGAGTTGTAAAACAGAACCCCTCTGCCTCTGTATTTTAGATGGACTTTTTTGTGTTGATGACAGACAGTTTAGTATGACAGAGTATAAGGGTCAAGTCAAAGCCAGAAAAAGTCGTAATTTTATGAGAATAAAGTCATAATTTTACAAGAATAAAGTCATAATTTTATGAGAATAAAGTTGTAGCCAAAAAAGTTGACATTTAACTATTTAGGGCTCAACGCCGAATCAAACGGACTCAAACTCAAAGACTGGTGCTTGGATGAGTTAAAAGCTACATAAATCCAATCTCATCCAACTTTATTTCTAATGCACTTTAAAAGCAGAGTTGACCAGAGTGCAGTACACAACAGACATTTTAAAAACACAGATAAATGACAGACATACAAATAAATAACTACAAACTACACACTATAAAAGTCAACATATCAATGAAAAGCTAAAGAGAAAAAGTGTGTTTTAAGAACTGATTTAAACGTAGAAAGTTGACTCAGCCTGTCTAAGGTGCAGGGGCAACACGTTCCACAGTTTGGGACCAGCCACAGAGAAGGCACAGTTCCCCTCGAAGTTTCCTCCTCATTTTGGGAACAGTAACAGAGAATGATCTGCAGACCTGAGTGAGCGAGCAGGAGCATAAGGTTGAAGCAGGTCGGACAGATATTGTGGAGCGAGGCCGTGGAGGCATTTAAAGACAAACAAAAGGATTTTAAAGTCAATTCGATAAAAGACAGGGAGCCAATGTAGGGAGATCAAGACAGGTGTAATGTCTTCCCATTTTTTTGTACCAGTTAAAGGCGAGCAGTTGCATTTTGAACAAGTTGAAGCCGTGCGAGAGAAGTTTGGTTCAGACCAACATAAAGAGCATTACAATAATCCAAACGATAGCTGATAAAAGCATGAATTAAAATCTCAAAATGATGCTGTGACAGGACAGTAAATTTGTGTATGATCCGCATAAAAATGAATTGAAATGCCATGTTTGTGAAAAATTGACCCGAGGGGGAGGAGATACAAAGACAAAAGAAGTGGCCCAAGAATGGAGCCTAAATGCCCATTAAGGAAATCAAACTGTGAAATACTGCCAGCTCTCCACTCATACGCATCAATCACAAACTGTTGAATGAAGTAGGCTACATTTTCTCCCTGTGGAGTGACTCCTCATTGGAAACAGCCTGCAGAGACATGGCAACTTTGCACAATCACAGTTCAAAGATGTGTTCATTGTAGATACCTTCATCCCCTCATTATGGGGAGGTAGAGCTGTGTGCGCTGGGCAGCCCCAGGTTTACGCACCCATGATAATGTACCCTAATCTCTCTTGTCCTGTTTCTGTGTCCAGATGGTCACAGTTTAGTTTAATACAGAGCTGAAACCAGTTTCATTCTTGATCCCGAATTCTTTATGTGGGATCGACACTGTGTACTGTCCTCGCAGTTACTCAGTGCAGGGTCTGAAGCACTGCACACACCCCGTATCTGTGGATGTTCCAGGTACACTGCGCTCACCCTGTATCTGCGGTGGTTCAAGGTACAGTGCGTGCAAAGAATCCTACACCTGTCAGTGTCCTGCCCAGGAGCGCTCAGCCACACGCAGAGGCGCATGGGGGTCAAAGACTTAGATTTAGAGGCCCCAAAACCTGGATAAAAAATCTTTACGTTGCCTATGCCTTTATTCGTCTAAAATTACTCTGCTCTTATAAAATCCCTAATTTATTCTCATTAAGTTACAGCTTTAATGCCAAAATGTTACAATTTTATTCTCGTAGCGCAGGCATAATTTTTTTTAAAGTGACCCTTACACTCTGTCGTAGTTTAAACAAAAGGAAGACACTGACATTTTAAACCTGCATTTTACTGAATAAGGCTGTTGTCTTTTATTTGTATTGGTCTAATCAGAACTGTTGTGCTATTTAGAGGGTCAGAGAAGTTTTGGTCCCTGTTAAAGCAATAGTATGGAACTTCCTCCATCCCAAAAACAGACTACAATAAAAGCATGTTTTTTTTCATTTAGTTGTTTTTATTTCACTGAAAAACACACATCCTTACAGGCTTGCATCTCCACAAACCTGACTCCTGCTTTTTCCATTTCCATGGAAATGTTGTTCCTTTGGCTGTAATATTCCACAGTATGGCATAAAAATAGGTAATAGTTCTGAATTACCTCCACATGTGCCACATGTCCTGATGCCAGGGTTTTTCAAGGGTTTTTCGAGACAAATGTAGGATAGAAATGTGCACCTCTTTGTGCGGGTCATGAACTTCCAGGATTCTAAATGGTTGCATAACTTTTGTTTACACTGGCATAGTGTTGTAAAAGTGTTAGATATATAAGCTACAGGGGCAGAATAGGGTCTGCTGAGAGGGGTGGGCTGGAGTAAACTGAGAAATGCAATAGTCCTGGGTTACGACCTGGTTTAGTCCCTGATTAAGTCCTGACTTAGACGTAGTTCCATCCTGATGTGAAAGTAAATATATGGTACAGAGGAGGAACAGTGAATATGTGATACAGGGGATGCAGAGAAGAGGGGCAGAGGAGCAGAGGATACAGAGGGGAAGGCATATGGATGTGGACATATGGATATGTAACCCCTAGTTCAATGTCATATGGACTCCTCTGTGGACTCTCTGGGTACTCCTCTGTGGACTCCTCTATGGACTCCTCTATGGACTCCTCTATGGACTCCTCTGTGTACTCTGTGTACTCCTCTGTGTACTCCCTTTTCACCCTTTCCTCCTCTGGTGCTCAAGTGATTACATCATTGGATCAAATATTGATCAAATTGATTAGTTAATTGTCTTATGTAACACCTAATTCAATGTCATATGGACTCCTCTGTGGGCTCCTGCTCCTGTCTGCTCCTGTCTGCTCCTGTCTGTTTCTGCCTGCTCCTGTCTGCTCCTATCTGCTCCTGTCTGCTCCTGTCTGCTTCTGTCTTCTCCTGTCTGCTCCTGTCTACTCGTGCCTGCTCCTGTCTGCTCCTGTCTGTTTCTGCCTGCCCCCGTCTGCTCCTATCTGCTCCTGTCTGCTCCTGTCTTCTCCTGTCTGCTCCTGTCTGCTCCTGCTCCTGTCTGCTCCTGTCTTCTCCTGTCTGCTACTGTCTGCTCCTATCTTCTCCTGTCTTCTCCTGTCTGCTCCTGCTCCTGTCTGCTCCTGTCTTCTCCTGTCTGCTCCTGTCTGCTCATGCTCCTGTCTGCTCCTGTCTTCTCCTGTCTGCTCCTGTCTGCTCCTATCTTCTCCTGTCTGCTCCTGCTCCTGTCTGCTCCTGTCTTCTCCTGTCTGCTCCTGCTCCTGTCTGCTCCTGTCTTCTCCTGTCTGCTCCTGCTCCTGTCTGCTCCTGTCTTCTCCTGTCTGCTCCTGTCTGCTCCTATCTTCTCCTGTCTGCTCCTGCTCCTGTCTGCTCCTGTCTTCTCCTGTCTTCTCCTGTCTGCTCCTGTCTGCTCATGCCTGCTCCTGCCTGCTCATGTTTGTTTAAACCTTTTTCCATGTTTGTCTCTGTTCTTAAACTGGTGCCTGACAGCTGCAGACAAATACCTGGAAAACTCACACAAGTGTCAGGTTTAAATAACAACTCACTCCCACACCCTAGTGGAGGTCAGAGGCACTGTGGCTTGATGTCAGGGCAGGTGCCTACAAGAAGTTAGACCATTTCAGTTTGTGTAGTGCTGTCACAATACTTAAGTCCATTTCAGTAGTAAGAAATAAATAAGCTTGATTCTCAATACAATACAAAAACACTCTTTCTTTAGACAATAGAATGTGATTTTCCACATTAAATATTGTACTTTGCATTCTATCCCCATGTGTGTTATATCTGTGTAATCGCTGAGTGTCCAGTAGGGTTCATAGTGGTCCATGTATACTGTTCTGATAAAGCTCAACATCGTTCTAAAGCTTCAGGAAAGGTTCATTTCTGTCAATGGGACTTTTTAAGTATCGAGACCTGCGAACAATGAGTATCTAGTTTCGATACTAGTTTTCTGTACTTTTGAACGCACTGAACTGCAATGAATTGTATTAAAATATAGGTTAATATGTGAAAAACAGTTATATTACTTTCTTATTTTCTGATTGCCATAGTGAATTATGCCAGATACCCTTCCTATCCAAGAAGGATGTAGAATTAAGGAATTAGTTGTCAAGTAGCATAATTTTATAATAGTGTGTTGAGACAGTTTAATTTCCTTGTTGTCCATCTGCCCTCTGCATTTGACCCATCATTTAGTGTCTCTGGGCTAAACCAAATAGCAAAACACATGCAAAACAAACAAATCTCCTGTCTTATGCTATGTTCAGACCGTGACGTCAAAATGGCGTTGGACGCCTCTAGTCAGACGCCGTTGTATCTGAGATACCTCAGGAGCTTACAGGTGTCCATGGCAGTCTGCGTGGGCCACAGTGAGGCCATGCTCCATTTTTTGTGTTGTGGTATTTGTGGCTCTCTTTCTTCTTCCAGATAATGATATTGCTATGTCACTAGAACATAGTCTCTGATTGCTGGATGCATTGGTTGGATGCTCTGGATATTCTGGACACTCTGGACGCTCTGGACGCTCTGGACGCTCTGGACGTGTTGGACATCCGACACCAGATTGGCGCCGTGCTGACACTTGAAAACACGCCACAGAAACACAGCATGTCCTAGACACGCGTCTATCACAGACTCATGTTATGAAATGATTCTTGTATTAGTTTGTCAGGTCATTTCAGTCTTTTGGTCAGTTCTTCTGGACATGTTGAAAATGTGAACTTTGTACAGAATCCTATTATTAAAACATAAATCGCAATCATTTGTCAAAAAAAAAAAAGAGCCCAGAGCGTTGAGTCCCTCTGTTTAATATGTTTATTCCACCTGGTCTTGAGTGAGTCTGGCTTTGTGCTTGTTTAACCCTTCTTCAGTTCTGATCCTGGCTCACCTGCTCATGTTATTCTCACACTTCCTCCTCCTTTGGCTTGAAAATCCCAAATCCTTCTCCAAACGTGGTGTGGTTTTCCTGTCCCACCTGCTCTGAAAGGCAGTCAAAATAAAGGCGGCTCAGGCCAAGGATTCCACTGTTATGGCTGTTACAGGTGGACTGGGAAAATACTGCTTTACTTTGACCCTCTAAGGCTGCTGTAGCTGCTAGTGATGGCGAATAATACCAGTAATTTTTGTTTTGATCTGATTCCAAGTAATTCTATGGCAAGTAACATAACAATCCCATACCAATGAGTTTTGTATTGAAACTCATAGAAATGTCTTTCATCATAGCCTCATTTTCTTGGCCACTTCTTGGCCACGCTTGAGCTGATCTAAAAAATAAATATATTTGTAGATAAACTACAATATAAACAATATCTTTAAAAAAAATTACAAAATAATTAATAAAAAAATGCAATTTTAACCTTTTCAAGAGAACCAGTACTTTTGAATAGTGACATTTATGTTTCTTCTTTTTTGGTGAATTGTAAAAGCAGTTCTGAAGAGTCAAACTCTGCATGTTTTTCATTAAGGATCCACTATGGAACTTTTTATTGGAGGACTTGCCACCTTCCTGTCTCCAAAAAAGTTAATATTGCTTTGGGTTATGGAATGTTCCACAGTATCTGTCTCATTAAGACAAGCAGGTGATGCAGCTCCCAGGCACAAATACAGGTCAGATCTGTGGAGAGACTGCATTTCTTTAGAAATACAAAAAAAAGTCACTTGATTGAATAAATGCATCATAGATAAGTTTAAGGTCATACCGTGGAACATTCCAAGCATAGCAATAAAATCTCCATGGAGACAAGTAGGTGGCAGACTCAACAACAAAGTTTTAAAGTTTTAAAACCATAGCATCCAACGTTTTAGCAAAAATAAATATTCTTCCCTTGTTTCCACAAAAATGTTGCTTTGGCTACAATATTCCATAGTATGGCATAGCTCATCTCTCCATGGAGAATGTTCTGATGTAATGTTTTAACTTTCTATTTCCATAGAATCATGCAGGTGACATGCCAACTCCAGAAAGTTACATACTGTACCTTTAAGTAGTTATATTATGGTTTCAAGTATTGTTGCCACATCACTAAATTTTCAAACTCTATTTCAATACTAAGAAATAGACTCGATACTCAATACCGATTGTGATACCATGATGATAATAAAAACACTCTTTCCTTAGATAAGCAACTGTGATGTCGGACATTAAATGGTAGGACTTTAGGTGTGGCCTTAGCTATTCAGGAAAGGATAATTTCTGTCCTGTGAATGGAACTTTTTTAGTATCAATACCTGCAAACAATGAGGATCTAGTTGTGATACTAGTTTTAGTATCTGAAATACTTTTGACAAGCCTTGTGCCTTTGAGTAGTTATTTTATGGTCTGGAATAGTGTTCTGAGGGCCCACATCTCTAAAGCGTGCATCCTGTCTATAGTAAACACACACAGGGGGTGAAGCATTCTCATTGTAGCTCGTCCCTGGTGGCGGCCACGTCTGTTACTCATTCATAAAGATGTTTGTTGTGGACCAGCAGGTTCCTGTCATCACTGTAATGGTTCACTGTCTCCACGGTAACCCCACACACACACATGCACACACGCACACACAGGCACACACAGCCCCGGGCCCCTCTCTTCTCACATGTGTGGGAACAACCAAGTCAATACAGTGAACTGCAGTAACCCTGAGCACAGCCTTGTGTTAACTGTAATGATGCAAGTGGAAATCATTAGGTAATAGCCTGTGTTCACATTTTAAAATTAATTTAGAATTAATTTATTTTTTATTTAAACAAAATCACTTTTGTTTATTTAAACTGACAGAGAATACACTGAACTTTGTGTTAGTTTTTGTTCCATGTGGATAGGCCCAGTGATCACGGAGATATGGACCACAAAATAGGTCCACACCTGCGCAGTCTGACAGCTCTGTCTCAGCTCAGGTTCAACTATAGTGAAGTTTGCTTGTTCTTCCTGCATTTGGGTGGAGTTTGCATGTTCTCCCTGTGTCTATGTGGAGTTTGCATGTTCCCACTGCGTTTGGGTGGAGTTTGCGTTTGTTCTCTCTGTGTCTAGGTTTCTGCCATCAACCCAAAAATGCACCATAAGCCCTCAAGCTAAGGTAGTCCTGACCAAGACTAGCTCAACATCTGGAGATGGGTCCTGACAGGTTTAACCCAGACACACTGAAGGATGGGTCAAATGCAGGTTTACCTTAAGCTTAAGCCTAAATCCGGTCAAACACTGGTTTAAACCCAGTCTAAACCTGGTCTAGATCCGGTGTAAGCCCGGGCTAACCCTCTCTTTAGGAACTTTGTGGTCATCATTCCTGTGACACAACTACACTAGGACTAAACCTGGTCTAAACCAGGTCTATACTAGGACTAAACCTGGTCTAAACCAGGTCTATACTAGGACTAAACCTGGTCTAAACCAGGTCTATACTAGGAATAACCTGGTCTAAACCAGGTCTATACTAGGACTATACCTGGTCTAAACCAGGTCTATACTAGGACTAAAGCTGGTCTGAACCAGGTCTATACTAGGACTAAACCTGGTCTAAACCAGGTCTATACTAGGACTAAACCTGGTCTAAACCAGGTCTATACTAGGACTAAACCTGGTCTAAACCAGGTCTATACTAGGACTAAACCTGGTCTAAACCAGGTCTATACTAGGACTATACCTGGTCTAAACCAGGTCTATACTAGGACTAAACGCGGTCTAAACCAGGTCTATACTAGGACTAAACGCGGTCTAAACTAGGTCTATGCTAGGACTAAACCCGGTCTAAACCAGTTCAATACTGGGACTAAACCTGATTTAAACCCGGTCTAACCCTGGTCTTGTCTCTGTAGGACCTGTGTGGTCATCACTCCTGTGACACTCTGGGCATGGCGGATGTGGGCACCATTTGCTCTCCCGAGAGGAGCTGTGCTGTGATCGAGGACGACGGACTCCATGCTGCCTTCACTGTCGCACATGAAATTGGTAAAATTAATATTATATAAATTAATAAGATGATTGTTAAATTTTATTTTCACAAAATATGGCCAGAGGGCAATGCTTAAAGCACTGAAAGATCATTCAGGATTCAAACTGCAGTTACTGCAGTTACATTGGTTAATTTCGATTTATTCAAAATCTACTGTCCTATTTATTTTTAAGGATGTTTATGAAAAAGTCATCATCTCATTTGCCATTTTCCAGATGAAAATGTTTCACAATATTTCCCATTTTGATCTGTACTTTTTTCCTTCGGTCGTTTCCAGGTAACAAAACAATCAGAAATCAAAAATGTGGTGCAGGTGGCAGCGTGTGCAGATATGTGAAAGGAGACAGATATTAGACCTGAGACAGTGAAGAGACTGAACAGGACAGAACATGTTTAAACAACAGCATCTGCTTTCACTACAAATGTGTCTATAAATATATGTACTATAACAAGACGGGATTAAAGAGAGGACTGGTTTAGTCCTGTTTTGGATACCACTAAGCCTTATCATAGAGCAGGGAGCAGATGGATACAAGATAAAAGCATGTATTTTATATTTTAGTTGTGTTCATTGCACTGAAAAACATGCGTCCTTACTCTGAGAGGGCTTGCATCTCCATAAACCCGACTCTTATTGGCAACTACTCCTGCCTGTTTCTATGGAAATGTTCCTTTGGTTAAAATATTCCACAGTATGGGATGCAACTTATGTCCATTGAGAATGTTCCAAAGTATGGTTTTGGCTTTACATTTCCATGGAATCATGCAGGTGATGTGCCACCTCCAAAAAGTTACATACTGCAGCTTTAATTACATGGACAAGTTTGTTTAGCTCTTGGTTTAGCACTGTTTCAGTCTTGGTTTAGCCTTGGTCCTTGTCCATTCCTGGTCTAACCCTTCTCCTCTGGTCTAGGTCACCTGTTAGGTCTATCTCATGTCTCAGTCTTGGCTCAGTCCTGGTTCAGTCCTGTCTAGTCCTGGTCTAGTGCTGGTCTAACCCCTCTACTCTGGTTTAGGTCACCTCCTGGGGCTGTCTCATGTGTCAGTCTTGGGCTAGTCCTGGTCTAGTCCTGGTCCAGTCTTGGTCTAACCCCTCTCCTCTGGTCTAGGTCACCTTTTGGGTCTGTCTCATGATGACTCTAAGTTCTGTGAGGAGCGTTTTGGAGTGAACAGTGATAAGAGACTCATGTCATCCATTTTGACCTCCATCGACGCCTCCAAACCGTGGAGCAAGTGCACCTCGGCCACCATCACAGACTTCTTTGACGACGGAAATGGTAAGTTTACTAATCTGCACATGTGCTTTTTAGGTTCAGAATTACAGTCAAAGAAAGAGGTATTTTTACTCTATAGCAATGTGTAATAAGATGTTTAACCTGTTGAACTGGGATCAAGTTTCTATGCTAACCCCAAGTCCTAAAATGTTTGTATAATCACATATTTCTGCCACTACAGTAAACAAATATATCCACTTTAATGATTTATACTGAATGAAGGGACTATAAACTTAAAGATGCACTATACAACTTTTCTGGTTTAGAGATTACTGCTTTGCATGCAATGTTCTGCAGTATGGCATTAAAACTATCTATCTTGCAATTATTCACTTACAGGTGTCTTTTAATTGGTTTAAACATACATTCTTACAGGGTCACCTCTGCACAGATTTGACTTGTAATCATGGACATAGATTAATAGTTTAATGCTATACTGTGGAACATTCCAGGTAAAGCAATAACATCTCTATGGAGACTAGCAAATGTTGAACCCTTTACCAAAAAAGTTACATAGTGCATCTTTAATGTTTTTGAAAGATATTTTAAGATATGAACCATAAACCAGGTCCGCACATGTGCAGTCTGCCAGTTACACAGAGAAGTCCACTGGAGAGCTCTGACCTCTGACCTCTGACCTGTCTCAGCTTAGTGGAGTTTAAAATACACACCTTACTTTGCCTTTTTTTCTTTGCTTGCTATGCTTTTTTATTTTTATTTGTCTCACCATAGAAACACAAACAGTGAGTTCTGCATCTCGAGTTTTTAATTAGGCTGTGGTCACATGGGTTTAATTAGTGAAGAGTGGAAATACAGTGCAGTGCAGTCATAGTACAAGTATGCTGATAAAGCACTGTTGTGTGCCTTGTCTCTATCCATGTTCTGATATTTATTTTTGATTTAAAACCTCTACATTATGAACATGAGATAAGGTGAGTGCTTCAGTGCAGCTCTAGTGAATCTGATAGAAGGAAGTAGGACGACACAGGAGCTCTTCAAGGATAAGGCCGCTTATCATGGACGAACAGTGAAACATGAAAATGTCAATGGTAGCAGAGGTAGAACAATCCAAGGTACTCGTTCGTAGAAAAATGGCAAGTCCTTTATTGAGCCATGGATCAGTCCTGGATGAGACATGGATCAAGCCTGGATGAGATGGATGTTACATGGATCAGCCTGGATGAGATGGATGTTACATGGATCAGCCTGGATGAGATGGATGTTACATGGATCAGCCTGGATGAGATGGATGTTACATGGATCAGCCTGGATGAGATGGATGTAACATGAGGCATGGATGTAACATGAGGCCGGCTAGATGAGATGGATGTAACATGGATCAGCCTGGATGAGATGGATGTAACATGGATCAGCCTGGATGAGATGGACGTTACATGGATCAGCCTGGATGAGATGGATGTTACATGGATCCACCTGGATGAGATGTATGTTACATGGGGCCGCCTAGATGAGATGGATGTAACATGGATCAGCCTGGATGAGATGGATGTTACATGGATCAGCCTGGATGAGATGGATGTAACATGGATCAGCCTGGATGAGATGGATGTTACATGGATCAGCCTGGATGAGATGGATGTTACATGGATCCACCTGGATGAGATGGATGTTACATGGGGCCGCCTAGATGAGATGGATGTAACATGGATCACCCTGGATGAGATGGATGTTACATGGATCAGCCTCGATGAGATGTATGTTACATGGATCAGCCTGGATGAGGTGGATGTTACATGGAGCTGCGTGGATGAGATGTATGTAACATGGATCAGCCTGGATGTGACATGGATCAGTCTGGATGAGATGAATAAGACAATGATCAGCCTGGATGAGGTGGATGTTACATGGATCAGCCTGGATGAGACATGGATTAGCCTGGATGAGACTTGGATCAGTCAGTATGAGATAGATAAGACATGGATTAGCCTGGATGAGATGGATAAGACATGGATCAACCTGGATGAGATGGATAAGACATGGACCAGCCTGGGTGAGATGGATGTTACATGGATCAGACTGGATGAGGCATGGATGTTACATGGATCAGCCTGGATGGGGCATGGATGTTACATTGATCAGTCTGGATGAGACATGGATCAGTCTGAATGAGACATTGATCAGCCTGGATGAGACATGGATCAGTCTGGATGAGACATGGATCAGTCTGAATGAGACATTGAATCATCCTGGATGAGACATGGATCAGTCTGGATGAGACATGGATCAGTCTGAATTAGACATTGATCAACCTGGATGAGACATGGATCAGTCTGGATAAGACATGGATCAGTCTGAATGAGACATGGATCAGTCTGAATGAGACATTGATCAGCCTGGATGAGACATGGATCAGTCTGAATGAGACAAAGATCAGTCTGAATGAGACATTGATCAGCCTGGATGAGACATGGATCAGTCTGGATGAGACATGGACCAGTCTGAATTAGACATTGATCAACCTGGATGAGACATGGATCAGTCTGGATAAGACATGGATCAGTCTGAATGAGATGGATGTTACATGAATCAGTCTTGATGAGATGGATGAGACATTGATCAGTCTGAATGAGATGGATGTTACATGAATCAGTCTGGATGAGATGGATGAGACATTGATCAGTCTGAATGAGATGGATGTTACATTAATCAGTCTGGATGAGATGGATGAGACATGGATCAGCCTGAATGAGAATGGAGAGACATGGATCAGCCTGCGTGTTTCTACAGTGTCTTAGTCAGGGTGTTGGAGTAAAATGGCTGCTAAAAGAATGCCTTGAATTGTCTCAGCTGCACTACCGTTCATATTTTCACCTTGGTATGTGTTAAGCTAAATATCAGTAAATTCACATTATGTTGGTAAGATACTATTATAGCCACAACTGCCCTGGGTTCCTGGTGGTTATTATTATGGTTTAGTCCTTGGCCTAGTCTCTAGTTGGTCCCTGGTTAGTCGGTGTTTAGTCGTGGTTTGATCTTGTACTTCTGTATTGGAGTTCAGATTTTGGTTTTGGGGGTCTCCGGTTGAATAGTCTTGTATATAAAAAATGCATTATAATAATATTTTCTTCATCTCTTTCACCTCACCCCCTTACTCTCCTCTCTGTCTCGCCTACCCCCTCTCACGCTCTCTCTCTGCTCCCCCCGTCCCTCACCCTCCTCCCTCTCTCCTTCCCTGTCTCTCAGCTGAGTGCCTGTTGGACACCCCTCACCTCCCTCTCTTGGGCCCAGAGGAGCTCCCTGGTCAGTCATATGATGCAATTCGTCAATGCCGCCTGGCGTTCGGGCCAGAGTACACTGTGTGCCCGGGCATGGACGTGTGTGCCCGGCTCTGGTGCGCAGTCATTCGCCAGGGCCAGATGGTGTGTCTGACCAAGTAAACTGCCCGCTGTGGAAGGCAACCCCATGTGGCAAAGGCCGGATCTGCCTCCAGGGCAAATGTGTAGACAAGACGCGCAAGAAGCACTACTCGGTAAGATCATTTCATAATCACACATACTACCAGACAAAAGAAACACTACTCTTTAAGACCAATAGACTGTATATGTAAATGGACATAGCTAATGCACTAGCCACGTTCCAAATAGGAAATGAGCATAGGCGTGCTTCCGTCTCCATTAACTCAGCAGTCAATGGAGCGGCTATGTTACCTCCTGTAACATAGCGGCTCCATTGACTGCTGAGTTAATGGAGACGGAAGCACGCCTATGCTCATTTCCTATTTGGAACGTGGCTAGTGCATTAGCTATGTCCATTTACATATACAGTCTATTGGTCTTAAAGAGTAGTGTTTCTTTTGTCTGGTAGTATGTGTGATTATGAAATGATCTTACCGAGTAGTGCTTCTTGCGCGTCTTGTCTACACATTTGCCCTGGAGGCAGATCCGGCCTTTGCCACATGGGGTGCCTTCCACAGCGGGCAGTTTCTTGGTCAGACACACCATCTGGCCCTGGGAATGACTGCGCACCAGACCGGGCACACACGTCCATGCCCGGGCACACAGTGTACTCTGGCCCGAACGCCAGGCGGCATTGACGAATTGCATCATATGACTGACCAGGGAGCTCCTCTGGGCCCAAGAGTGGGTGGTGTGGGGTGTCCAACAGGCACTCAGCTGAGAGACAGGGAAGGAGAGAGGGAGGAGGGGTGGGACGGGGGGAGCAGAGAGAGAGCGTGAGAGGGGGTAGGCGAGACAGAGAGGAGAGTAAGGGGTGGAGGTGAAAGAGATGAAGAAAATATTATTATAATGCATTTTTTATATACAAGACTATTCAACCGAGACCCCCAAAACCAAATCTGAACTCCAATACAGAAGTACAAGATCAAACCCGGACTAAACACCGACTAACCAGGGACCAACTAGAGACTAGGCCAATGGACTAAACCATAATAATAACCACCAGGAACCCAGGGCAGTTGTGGCTATAATAGTATCTTACCAACATAATGTGAATTTACTGATATTTAGCTTAACACATACCAAGGTGAAAATATGAACGGTAGTGCAGCTGAGACAATTCAGGCATTCTTTTAGCAGCCATTTTACTCCAACACCCTGACTAAGACACTGTAGAAACACGCAGGCTGATCCATGTCTCTCCATTCTCATTCAGGCTGATCCATGTCTCATCCATCTCATCCAGACTGATTAATGTAACATCCATCTCATTCAGACTGATCAATGTCTCATCCATCTCATCCAGACTGATTCATGTAACATCCATCTCATTCACTGATCAATGTCTCATCCATCTCATCAAGACTGATTCATGTAACATCCATCTCATTCAGACTGATCCATGTCTTATCCAGACTGATCCATGTCTCATCCAGGTTGATCAATGTCTAATTCAGACTGTCCATGTCTCATCCAGACTGATCCATGTCTCATCCAGCTGATCAATGTCTCATTCAGACTGATCTTTGTCTCATTCAGACTGATCCATGTCTCATCCAGGCTGATCAATGTCTCATTCAGACTGATCCATGTCTCATTCAGACTGATCCATGTCTTATCCAGACTGATCCATGTCTCATCCAGGTTGATCAATGTCTAATTCAGACTGATCCATGTCTCATCCAGACTGATCCATGTCTCATCCAGGCTGATCAATGTCTCATTCAGACTGATCCATGTCTCATCCAGACTGATCCATGTCTCATCCAGGCTGATCAATGTCTCATTCAGACTGATCCATGTCTCATCCAGACTGATCAATGTAACATCCATGCCCCATCCAGGCTGATCCATGTAACATCCATGCCTCATCCAGTCTGATCCATGTAACATCCATCTCACCCAGGCTGGTCCATGTCTTATCCATCTCATCCAGGTTGATCCATGTCTTATCCATCTCATCCAGGCTAATCCATGTCTTATCTATCTCATACTGACTGATCCAAGTCTCATCCAGTCTAATCCATGTCTCATCCAGGCTGATCCATGTACATCCACCTCATCCAGGCTGATCATTGTCTTATTCATCTCATCCAGACTGATCCATGTCACATCCAGGCTGATCCATGTTACATACATCTCATCCACGCAGCTCCATGTAACATCCACCTCATCCAGGCTGAGTCCATGTAACATACATCTCATCGAGGCTGATCCATGTAACATCCATCTCATCCAGGTGATCCATGTTACATCCATCTCATCTAGGCGGCCCCATGTAACATCCATCTCATCCAGGTGGATCCATGTAACATCCATCTCATCCAGGCTGATCCATGTAACATCCATCTCATCCAGGCTGATCCTGTTACTCCATCTCATCCAGGCTGATCCATGTAACATCCATCTCATCCAGGCTGATCCATGTTACATCCATCTCATCTAGGCGGCCCCATGTAACATACATCTCATCCAGGTGGATCCATGTAACATCCATCTCATCCAGGCTGATCCATGTAACGTCCATCTCATCCGGCTGATCCATGTTACATCCATCTCATCCGGCTGATCCATGTTACATCCATCTCATCTAGCCGGCCTCATGTTACATCCATGCCTCATGTTTACATCCATCTCATCCAGGCTGATCCATGTAACATCCATCTCATCCAGGCTGATCCATGTAACATCCATCTCATCCAGGCTGATCCATGTAACATCCATCTCATCCAGGCTGATCCATGTAACATCCATCTCATCCAGGCTGATCCATGTCCTCATCCAGACTGATCCATGGCTCAATAAAGGACTTGCCATTTTTTCTACGAACGGTACCTTGGATTGTTCTACTCTGCTACCATTGACATTTTCATGTTTCACTGTTTCGTCCATGATAAGCGCCTTATCCTTGAAGAGCTCCTGTGTGTCCTACTTCCTTCTATCAGATTCACTAGAGCTGCACTGAAGCACTCACCTTATCTCATGTTCATATGTAGAGGTTTTAAATCAAAAATAAATATCAGAACATGGATAGAGACAAGGCACACAACAGTGC